>NC_056729.1:280428759-280651259 GCF_019279795.1 Protopterus annectens | reverse complement strand
CTCTGGTTCGATTCTTGGCTGGGGTGACTTCTGTGTGGAGTCTGCATGTCATCCCTGTGGTCTTGTGGGTTTCATCCAGGTGCTCCGTTTCCTCCCATATCCCAAAGACATGCTGTAGGTGGATTGGACACTCTAAATTGGCCCTAGGTGTGAGTGTGTGCATGTGTGTGTCTTCTGTGGAAGGTTGGGTGCCAGGCTGGTAACTCGACACTGTAAAACTCCACTGCCAATCATGAGTGGACAGGTGATCCACTGTGGCGACCCCTAACCGGGAAAAAGCCGAAAGAAAAAGAAGTGCAAAAATTAAAAATACATTCAATGACTGTGGATGAAGACCAGGTACACACTTGGGTTTTAAAATATAAAACACAACTTGTGGACTGATTATTGGGTAGAATGATTGAGTACTTGAGTACTGATGGGAAAAACAAGCAAAATGTATGTGTGTGTATATATATATATATATATATATATATATATATATATATATATATATATACACACACACACACACACACACATATATATATATATATATTTATATATATATTACAGTGGCACAGTATCTATAGGGTACAGAATAAGTAACCCATTTCTTTGCAGTGGAGAATTCCTGGAATCCATGAGTAACTGTTTTTTTACGTAGGAGACACACATACAACCAGACATAATGGCTTTCAGGCCTTTGAGAACCATGCTTTCTTAACCCTGATCATCGCTACAGAATAGAGACAGAATTTATAACACTGAAATCATAATCAGATATTGGTAAGATCATAACATTTTCATTGTATGTTGTATAAATGTTCATAGCATGGCTGTGTTATGAGCCTTCAGTCCGAATATTTGTACTGTTGTCACTTCAATGCCAAAGGCATGATTTAGTCAGACTTTTTTATGCACTGGAACTTTCCACAAAGAAACATATGTAATAAATATGGTAATATGAAGTACAAATATGACATTAAGTATAAATTGGATAAAAAAGAGGGAATGATAGGCTTCATCAAGTTACTGATGGAGGAGCATGGAACAATACCTTTGTGGGGAAATATCTGGGAACTTCAGGGGGTCATGTGGTATGGTTTGATTACTTCTTAGTTTGGAAGGGAAGGACATTCTCTAAATGTGTTACATAAATGTATTAAAGCAAAACTAAGAAAGCCCTTCCCCTTCAATATGCATCAACATATGATGGAGGTTATCAAACAATGACTGCTTAAATTACTCAACATTAAATAAATATGATGAGATATTAACTGGCTATGTTAATCAAAGCAGCTACAAACGGACAGTATAAAAGCCAACTGTGGATGGCAACGTCTTAAATACTATGCAAACAAACCTAGACTATTAATTTCCTCAAGCCATTTTTATACTCCCTGTAACTAACACAGATCATGATATCATCATTGTTAGCGTATGTCCTTAGATATTACTAACTGTAGTTATGATAAAGCAAATGACATACTTACGAAAACAGATCAGGAAACTGTCCTCAATGACCAAAGTAAGTCTGCTCAGGATACAGTCAATGAGTTCTATGAAACTGGTAACTTCAGCATTAATAAACACATATTGGTAAGATATAAATATATAGGCAAATGCAACAAAAATGATGGAATCACAAAATTAATAAGATCTGTACAAGGAAAAAGATATATTGCTTTGCTTTCAAAAATTACTCAGTGTTTTTTTTTAAACAAGTAGTTAAACTACTTAATTATCTTAACAAATCTTCTGGCTCTAACTATAAAGTCATTCTGAACTCAGCTGTTGAAAGCAATAGTAAGTTGTCTTGATTACATCATAAAATTGAAAAAATTGAAGGGAAGCAATTGTAAATGTAGCATGCTATTAATAAACTGTCAGCTACAGTCCAGACTGAATGGAACTGCAGTTGAATTGTGTATTAACTTCACAATAAGTAAATAAATGTATCAGAGTACCGTAGAGACAAGAACAGAAGTCCCTTGTATAACTGCAGACATGATGTCTATTGCAACATGTAAAAATAAAATCTCAGATTCTATGGGAACAGAGAACATACCAATGGCTTCTTAAAATTGAGGAAAACGTGAGTAAACCGCAGTTGGTCATATCAGATAAAATGATACCATGTACACATGTCAGGGTGGGGGTGTCACATCAGACTCAAACAGTTTAGATCCATTCATCTGAACAGTATTCTAGGGTCAGATCATGAACAGAGTCATAATGCAGTATATCCAAAATGATACAAAGTATCTACTTCTGTTACACATGGAATGGTATGTTTTTGTTATGTGCTCATCTAACCTTCTGAATTTTGTGGCATTCTTAGGTTCATAGGTTCGTACTAGGCTATCTGCCCTAGGGCATTTATAAGCCTAGCCAGAGTGTGTGTGGCTTTCACCACCCCTTAGGATGAGAATACTACACCCATTTAGGGTTTAGTTTACTGTGCCTCTGTCTAGTAGTGACACAGAGATGACCCCCGGGGTAAACCTACGATCTCCCATCCACTCGTCAAGATTTCTCTTGAAGAGAGTCAGTGAGGGGCTCTGCCTAACATGCACTGGGATTCTGTTCCAGAGTGTAGGGAGCCTCTGGGTTATGAATCTGTCCCTCCAGCACGTCCTTATTTCTGTGTTGAGGTTCAAATCTCTTGCTCTCGTGGCTCTGATGGATTTGGATTTTCTGAGGTGGAGCATGTCCATTAATTCCGGATTGGACATGGCCTTGCACGTCAGGCATAGATCACCTCTGAGTAGGCGGTATGTGACTGAATAGAGCTGGAGTTTCTTCAGCCGGGCAGCATATGACATATGTTTGAGACCCTTTATCCTCTTGGTGAGGAACTTTTGGGGTCTTTCCAACTGCTGCAGGTGTCGGGTAAGATGCATCCCAAATGGGGCATTGTACTCAATCATGGGCCTGATAATAGAAGAGTACAGGGGCACAGTGACCTCTCTTGATCTAGATGTGAATCCCTTCATGATAAGGTGGGCAATATAGAAGGTCTTTCTAACCACTTTGGCAATGTGAGTGTCAAATGAGAGGTTACTGTCAACTTGGGTCCCTAGGTCCCTGATTACCTCTTCCATACTTAATGGATTACCACCTATGTGGTAATTTGTGGGTACCTTGTTTTTCCCAAAGGGTATGACTATACATGTTTTGGCGTTCAGCTTAAGGCCATGGCTCTGGCACCAATTATCCATTTCTATGAGGCCTCTCTGAAGGATGCTTGTGTCCGCTGGAGTATCAATTATGGCTCCCAGTTTGCAGTCATCTGCGAACTTTGTCAGCCACAATCCTCCTATGTTTGCCTGCACCTCAGAAAAATAAATGCTGAACAAGAGGGGTCCCAGGACTGAGCCCTGTGGGACACCGCTTGTGAGCGGCTTAGAGTCTGACATGGCTCCAGCAACTCTGACCCTGTGGGTTCTGTCCTTGAGCCAGTTTGCAACCCATCTTGTGACATATGGGTTTACATTTAAGCTGGTGAGTTTGTCTATGATACCCGAGTGGGGTATTGTGTCGAAGGCTTTTGCAAGGTCAAGGTAGGCTGTGTGAACTGCCTTACCCTCATCAATGGCCTTAGTGACTGTTTCAAAAAAGTCGACCAAGTTCAAAAGGCAGGATCTGCCCTTGACAAAGCCAAATTGTGTAGGATCCAATGTCTGTAGGTCCCCAATGTCTTTGTTTATGAGTTTCATAATGATCCTTTCCATAGCTTTGCAGACCAGGCTCGTCAAGCTTATGGGGCAGTAATTTCCAGGGTCCGTAGAAGCACCGCCTTTGTGGAGTGGGACCACTGTTGCTGTACGCCACTCTTTGGGTACGTATCCTGTAGTAAGGCTAAGATTAAACAGCAGCCTTATGTGTGGGTTTAGTTCCTCTTGGAGTTCGTGTAGCACACAGCCCAGGACACTGTCCAGTCCCATTGATGCTGTGTTTTTAGCTTTAGAGAGGGCGGCTCTCACCTGGGCATCTGAGATGTTAGGGAGGCTACACTCTGCTGGGATAGATATTTCTCCTTTTGGGGGGAGGGGGAGGAGAGATTTGCACTGAACCTGTCTGCCAGAATGTTGGCAATGTCAGTGGGTTCAGTGTATTTTGAGTCATTTTGGACTAACTCTGAGCATATCTGGGAGTTTCCACCCAGGTTTCTAACATAGCTAAAGAAGGCCTTTTGATTGTCTTTTGTGTCTTTTGCGATTTTTCTCTCAAAGTTGGCCTTGGATGATTTTATTAGTGATCGTAGTTTTTTGCTAGTACTGATCAGAGATGTCTTCCCTTTTAGGGATTTTGCTCTGTCATGTAGTAGCTTCCTCCTCCTGTTGTAAAGTTTGTTAATGGCTGGGGTCCACCAGACTGGGCGCCTGCCTTTGGGGGAATGGGTCTTGGTTTTATTTGGGATTGCATGATCCATGCATTCTTGAAGGTGCCCATAGAAGGCATTTATAAAGGATTCAGCAGTGTGGGTTGTGGTTTCCACTGGCCCAGGGGCCTTGAAGGATACCACTTCAGTCTTAAGAAGTGTGAAGTTGGCTTTTGAGAAGTTCTTCACTGTGGTCTTTTGTGCAGGGGGTGGGGGTGGGATGTGGATTTCCAGTGAGATTAATTTATGGTCTGATCTCACTAATGAGGGGTATACTTCCGGTGTGAAGCATTTTGTCCCCATGTTTGTGATGATCAGGTCTAGTATATTATCTCCTCTTGTGGGAATGGTGACTAGTTGTTCCATCGCATTTGAGTTTATGAATTCTAGGAACCTTTGGGCTAGGGTGTTGGGGCTTGATTAATGTTCCCAGTCAATGTTTGGGCATTTGAAGTCTCCCAATATGATGGCATTTGGTGAAACATTCATAGTCTCCAGTGTCTTCAGGAAGGCTGATGGGGTTCCTGAGTTTGAGAGGGTGGTCTGTAGCATGCTACAAACTGTAGGGCAGATTTGCCTATGGTTAGTCGCACCTGGATGGTCTCCGATGCTTCGTGCATTGCCACTAACCTGGAGGTGTGGGTATCTTTGATGAACATGGATACTCCCCCTCCTTTTGTGGTTCGGTCCAAGTTTTGGGACCAGAAAGCATGATATGAGGTAAAACCTGGTAGTGCTGGGGTGCTCTCAGGAGCCTTGAACCAGGTTTCAGTCACTGCACAGACATCGATGTTCTCCATACTGAGGATGGCTTTGAGAGCGTGCATCTTGAGGTTTAGACTTCTGGCATTGAGCAGCATTACCCTTAGTTTTTTCCCACTTGTGTTTTCTAGGGAGGTAGGTTTGTCATTTTGTCTTTGTACTGTGGCATCATTCTTGGTGAGGGTAAGATGCTGCTCAGAGTCAGGGTCATACCGGCCTGGGCTACATAATCAGAGAGCTCCTCTATGTCTCTTTTCATGTAGTCCAGGGAGGTACATCTCAGGTCGTTCACACCGGCATAGACAATGACTGAGTCATATGTGTACTTGCTGTGGAGTGACCTGAGTGCTTGTGTTATGTGGCGGATTCTAGTGCCCGACAGGCAGCTTACTGTAACCTTTTCTTTGTTCAGTCTGGTGAGCGGGACGTCAGTGTGTCTGACTATGGAATCACCTATTACAAGTTTGTCTGGCATGTTGTTTGGCCTTAAGGGCTGTGACTGTTTAGCACACTGACTTTGTGAACTATGTGTTGCAAGTGCTATGTCTTGAGGTAGTGGTCGCTTGGGTGTCTGCTTTGGAGGCCTCTGTTGTTTTGGTAGATTTTTAATCAGAGCCTCCGAGTATGTTTTTGTGTGTTTATGTGTTTGGTTTGTAGTTGTGTTAGGTCTATGTGAGACTGGGTTTGTGGTGTGTGTGATTACCTTCTCCTCCTGACTGGTTTTGCCAGTACTGAGTTGAGAGAGCTCAGCCTCCAGTTTGGCTATATAGTTGCATCTCTCACATATGTTAGTATTTGTTGGGAGGAGGAGAGGGTTGTCTGTGTACATGAGGCAATTGTGACATTGCCTCAAGATTCCCAAATTCACCAGCTGAACAGGAGAGGACACCAGCAACTGACCCTTTGACATGCTAGAATAGTGTAAAAGATTGCTGTGTAACTGAGTCAGAAAGGACCTATAGGGAAATGGGTACTCAAGGGGATTTAGGTGAATGAAGTACTTTCTTTTTGTTTAAGAGTGCTTTACCTGTATAAAAATGCTTTAGGAGCAAGTGCTGGGCTTTTCAGATAGAGACTAGGGTGTTTAGATTGCAAGTAGAGCGGTTCTAAGGGAAAAATTGAAGAACAGACCTTACGGAGCCAGAAATAGTTTAAATTTAATTAACCGGCGCTGCCCGATGCTGCTCTATGAGCAACTTTGCGCAAACTCGCACAAAAGCACGCAAAAATGGGCTTTATAGCAGGGGGTTGAAAAGAGCCAGGAATTGACCCAAAATGGCCAATAAACTACAAGTTGCTGTAAATGCTATAAAACAGCTAGCACACTTGAGTGTGTTAGCCTAACAGTTAAATTAAACAAAAATAACTTTTTAAAGTGCAAACAGTTTAGAATCAACACAGGTACAGTATAAACAATATGCAGAGCTGTTTTTTAGGCGAAATGCAGTCGAGATACAGTAATTAAAACGAAAGCCAGAAAAAATACTTAAAAATCAAGGAAAGTCACTCTTTCACTCTCTGCTGCTTGTAGAACTCTGCAGGACACCATGAGGAGCTGTGCTGAGTCGTATACAAGCGCAAAAGTGGGCAAAAACAGGCTTTATAGCAGGGCGTTGAAAAGAGCCAGGAATTGACCCAAAATGCCCAATAAACTACAAGTTGCTGGGCTGGAACCACTCCTCTAGGGACAAATAGGTTGCTCAGTGCTCCCCACTCCCACTGGTGAACAAAGAAGCTTCATCTTATCCAAATAAGGATATGGATAGCACAGGAACTATGACAAAAGCCCAGAGATCAGCAAAATCTGAAGACTGGACTATTCTAGTTCAGTAAGGCGGGAAAACAAGGATATTTTTTTTTTTTTTTTTTTTACAGAGGCAGAAGAAAAAGATACAGTAGCAAACAGTAAATGCTATAAAACGGCTAGCACACTTGAGTGTGTTAGCCTAACAGTTAAATTAAACAAAAATAACTTTTTAAAGTGAAAACAGTTTAGAATCAACACAGGTACAGTATAAACAATATGCAGAGCTGTTTTTTAGGCGAAATGCAGTTGAGATACAGTAAGTAAAAAGAAAGCCAGAAAAAATACTTAAAAATCAAGGAAAGTCACTCTTTCACTCTCTGCTGCTTGTAGAACTCTGCAGGACACCACGAGGAGCTGTGCTTTATAGCAGGGGTTAGAAGTAACAGTAGCACATGGTAAAGATCTGAAAGTATACCTGGAAGTAGGCACTGCTTAGTTTGACCTTGCCAAAGCATTTAACACAACTCCACATAAATGATTAATTGACAAATTCATAGCATTAAAAGTAAGTTCATACATAATTTAATAAATAAAACTCCAGGTAAGCAACATTACACAAGTCAACAATATGATGTATGTGTTACCTCTCTGTCTCAAGAGGGGTTACAAGTGGTATCCCAATGAGGTCTGCATTAAGGACACTTCTATTTGAACATTTTTTCTTAGGTGTAAATGTGGGAAATGGGCTATGGATAGCCAAATAAGGTGAAGACTGCAAACTGGTTAACAGTTGCATCTGTAAAAGATGTTTAAATTGTCTAAGGTGATCTACAAAACTGCATATGTAGTGTAGTAGTAATGACATTCACTTTAATGTTAATCAATAGAGCATCATGAAATGTGGGAAAAAAAGACATCAATTATGATTACAAAATAAGTCAAATTATAAAACGTTATACCATTATTGGAGGTATTTAAACTTTGATTGATGTGTGCCTGCCAACAGAGCTGTAGCAGGGGAGGGGCAAAAAAGGCGGCTGCCTTGCATGCAAGCTGTTAGACAGCATGACTGGTTCTCAAAGAGGCATTAATCAGTCATCGCAAGCAACATATGTTATCATTTAAGCATCATCAGTTACAATCATGACTGCTTAAATGATTGCCAACATTTATAGGTTTATGGGTTCCTAGGTATATATTAGGCTAATGATCACCACAGCCTTTATAAGCCTAGCTACGCAACCCAATCTAATTGTGTACCCAGGTAACATGGGTGTCTTTGGAGGGGCATGTTACTTGGGAGGTTGGTAAAGATTAGTGGGGGGTATGTTAGTTAGAGAATATTTTGAGTTGGCCTCTGTCTATCAGAGACATGGGGGGGCAGACTGGGGCTGAATTTATGATTTCCCATTCAATGGTCAAGGTTTCATTTGGAAAAGTTTAGGGATGGAATCTGCTTCACATGGATGAGGAGTCTACTCCAGAGCATGGGGATCCTATGAGACACATATCTGTCTTGACAGCATGTTCTATTTATGTTGCAAGCAAAGTTTAAATCCTTGGATCTAGTGTTTCTTGAGCTATTTGTTTTGAGGATGTGCAATAGCTCCATCAGGGTTGTAACTCAGGATGCCATATATGTCAGGCATACATTGCCTCTCATTAACCTGTAGGAGATTGTGTATAGAGATAGGGCTTTAAGGCAATCTCTATAGGGCAATGTGTTAATACCCTCAATTCTCTAGGTGAGGAAAATCTGTGGGCATTCCAATTGTTGCAAATGTCTGGTTAGGTACATGGCAAAGGAGGCATTGTACTCAATAAAGGGGTTAATAAGGGCTGAGCAAAGACGTGATATAACTTTCTTGGACTTAGATGCCATACCTTTACTTATAAGTTGTGTGACATAGAATGATTTTCTTATAACCTTGGCTATGTGTTGGTCAAAGGCCAGTTTACTATTTTATATATGTTCCCAGATTCTTAACTACTGGGTCAGCTCTTATGGGTCCCTTATCAATGATGGAATAATTAACCATTGCATGCCACATAATTTTTCATGTATGTGTGTGCATGCGTGCTGCTCAGCAGTGATTACTGAATGTTAATATGTTCACATCTGAGTAAGGATCACAGACCGATGCCTACATGAAAAAAAAAACAACTTGTAGGCTTTATTAAATTCCCCCTATAGCAGAAGTATTTTTCCTCAGCTGTAGCTGACTATTACCTGACTTCAGCTCCTCTTCTCTTTGACTGGGTCTGCTGGAACAACCTTAGCCTCTTCCAGGATAATCCACACCCCAGTGTGATGCTGGTGGGAAGACTATGGATGCTGCTGCTGTGTCCTGTTGCCTAGTAGAGGGTGTAGGCTTACTTCTGGTCCCTTGTGTCATCTCTGGCAGATCTCTGATTGCTACCCTTGGGAGGTACATGCATGATTCTACACAAGTGCAACTTCCTGACTGAATGGCTCATGGCTCATACAGCAGATATGGCCAGGATTATATGCCACACATTGCAACAAGTCTTAGGCTGTCTCCCCCCATGATGGATGATCCGACATTGAACTCTCACTCCAGTCCGCTCCTTGTGACCCCATTATCGCCCTTGCTCTTGCCACTAAATGAATGCAGGTTGTTTGGGGGAACATTTAAGGTTTTATTCCTTCTGACCCTATGGTCACTCCATAGTATGGCATAAGTATTAAGAGAAAGTGCGTGCAACTATTATATTGAAAATATGAGCAAAGTTCTCATTTTCAGTGTGTCTAAAATGAAAGTAGACTTGTCTTTTTTGTTTCAACAATGACAAAATTCTCAGTGCAAATGTGTGGAAGTTGGTCCTTATGGCAGAGCTGCTGCAGTATTTGGACTGGATGTAGTGACCACAACTATTGTACAATGACAAAATACTCAGTGAACACTTTTAGAAGTTGGCCCCTGTTGCAAAGCTTCTCTAGTATTGGGGTCAGATGTAATGACTGCAGGCTATTGTACAATAAGAAAATTCTCAGTGAAAAGGTGTGGGGAGTTGGTCTTTGTGGCAGAGCTCCTGCAGTATCTGGGTCTGATGTAGTGACCACAGGCTCTGCATTGTGAAGAAAGACAGTGATACGATAGCTGAGTGGAGTGAAGAATGTTAGACACAGTTTGTGAGCAGCTGAAAAGAAAAATTATGTTAAGCAAAAGATTATGTGAATGAGAAGTATATATTGGTGACAGAGAATGTGCCACATGTGGGACAGTAATGGTGTTTCTAGGTGCACAAAAATGCATGCATGTGGTTAAACACACACACACACACACACACACACACACACACACACACACACACACACACACACACACACACACACACACACACACACACACACACACACACACACACACACACACACACACTCCTGCAGATCTGGGCACATGCATTCACTTACAGATCTATTTGCGTGCGCACACTCACAGATTCATGCACTAATCCTCATTTACGTTTGCATGGAAACTGCACACAGATCTGCACACAGAGACATATACACAGATTCATGCACACACTTTCACCTTCAATATGTACACACACACACACACACACACACACACACACACACACACACACACACACACACACACACACACACACACACACACATATGCATTCACTCAGAGATCCATGCACACACAAACATATCCATTCTCATGCATATAGTCTCAGACCTGCATACACACTGAGGAACTGCAAAACATGATGCCACAGATGTCGGTCTTCTTCATCCTTGAAAGGTTCATCTTTTTCTTGTAATGTTCACACTGTATGTCATTCATCTATTTGCTTTCTTACTAGTGCACACATTTTTGATGTAAAATACTTCCTTAGTCAGATGTTGAAAGTTAGATGACCACAATATGTAATTATGGCTGAATACTTTAGATAAAAAATATAACATTTCTAGTAGAGGTTTATAGAGTAGCCATTTGTCCAGTCAAGGCAATATTAACTGGCATATGAAAAGTAGTCCACTGCAGGCTAATCAGTAGAGTAATATGAAATTCAGTTTTAGGGTCTTGATTTGAAAATATGAACACAAAACAGAAAGTCATATCTTAAGATTCTGATGCCAGAGAAAAATTCTTGATTTCTAATAAATTAATGTCCTCCTATAATGACAAAAAAAGAATAACTATATTAGTGATGCAAATTTGGGGTATGAAATGGTTTTATGTTTATCAGTAGCTTTATGTGGATTGTTTTATTTTATGTAATAAATTATTATTCCCCCATCACCAGGACAAAAGTATAGTAGTGCATTTAGCACCATGATTGCTCTTCAAAAACAAGGAAAAAAACATGCTTGTTAAGAATCTTTTTCTTGTCAGAAAGGTGCTTAGCAAGCTTTTATAAAGCATCCCTGAGTGCTGTTAGGATTCGGTCACAAGTAAGGGATTGGCAAGGGATAGTAAAGTCTAGCAGAGAGCTGTGGCAGAAGGTAAAACAGCTTTAAAAGCTGCTAGATTCATTACTCTGCCACAGTTATACACTTATTCTGCGACACTTTTTTATAACAACGTTTAGAGCAGCTAATTCTTCAGAGACACTTCAACTCTTTCTGCTGTCTGACATTGTTAAAGAGTTCTACTGGCTTCCAATGCCTTTGAAAACCAATAAAACTATTCTACATTTTACACTTTTTTCTTCCATGTTTTTTTCTCTAAGTGGTAGTATATGCAGCACATAAAACTCCATGCACTACAAAGAAGGATGATGGGGTGTAACCAATCAAAACCCAGATATGTTTCTGGCATGGATGCCAAGATATGTCTCTCAAACTGCACTCTAAAGGTGAATTTCTTGGCACTCATTTCTAGAATACATAATCAACTGGTTTTCATTAGAGACCCAATCATAATCCCCTATGTTACTGTATGCAAGAAATGGATTCAAGAAATTCCCCTTGACAGTGAAGTGACGTTTCACTGTTCTCAACACTCATATGCATTATATCCATCTGTCAGACACAGTTACGCAGTTCTTAGTTTATTTCTTTGCAGTTTGCAGAATAAATCCTGTTAGCTAGATGTTCATCAGTTGCCCTATGAAGACATATTCACCCCACACACAGATGGTCTAGCAGGTCAAGTGGCTGTATGAGATAAATGGACTTTATCTTAACAGCAGTGCTGGTTAAGGCTATGGCTGGTTTTCATAGTGCAGGGCTTTGCATTTTCATACCAGTAATATGCAAAGAGCAGTGTGATGTGGATCTGCAAATCACTGACTTTCAGGATAAACATGTACAGTAAATGTGGAAGCCTTTTTATAAACATGCCTTCCTATAGCAGAAGAGTAACATGCTTAGGCCATAACCAAAAGAGGGTCATCTGACATGCTGGTTAGGGATATTACATGTTTGCTTATCAGCAGGATTCATACAGATACATTGATAATACAGATAAATTGATAATGAACTAATTTGGATACCAAACATGTAAATGGCCCTGAACTTAAGCTAGTAAGCAGTAATTTAACAGAAAAGTGTAGAAATGAGAGGGGAAGGGAAAAGATTTCATTTGGTGTCAGGGACATGCTTGTGCATACATTGGCAGACTACTGGCGGGGGTCATTGGGGAAATGTTTTATTTTGATGCCAGTGACGTGCTTGTACATATATGGGCAGAATACTAAAGGGGGTCATGGGGGGAAATGTTTCATTTTGATGTCAAGGGCATACTTGTGCATACATGGGTAGACTACTAAATGGGTTGTTGGGGGAAATGTTGCATATGGAATCATTGAGATGCTTGTGCATTCATGGCCAGACTGCTGAAGGAGTTGTTGGAGGAAATATTTCATTTTGATGTCAAGGATGTACTTGTGAAAACTTGGATATACTGCTGAAGGGATTGGTGGGGGAAATGTTGCATTTTAGTGTTTCTATATATTTGGATGGGTCTACTTTGTTTCATTGAATCTCATTTCACTGAATTTCATTTCACCCTGACCACTTCGCTGAAAACTCAAATTACTGAAATATATATGGCACTGTATAGAGTACTGTAAGGCAAGGAAAAGGTATATGTCCTTTTTCCCACTGTAGTGCAATCCTGGAGATAGTATATATAGTTAGGGGTGTGTGGGTATTTAGTTTGAGTAAATATTGTCTTCTGGAGAGAGTTAGTCACTGGTGTTGTAACTATGCATGTCTATTGTTTAAAATGTATTGTTTTGGAGTTTTTGATAAAATACAATATAAAAAAAATAAGGTGGGGGCTATGCCCCCACACACCTCAGTGTGGAGGGCCGTGCCCCCCACCCCCCAACTATATATACTAACTCCAGTATCACACTACAGTGGGAAAGGGCATTTACCTTTTACCTGCCTTACAGTACTCTATACAGTGCCATATATACTAAGTTCAGTTCAGTGAAATGAGATTCAGTGAAATGAGTTTTCAGTAATTTGTGTTTTTGGCAATGTGGTTGGGGTGAAATGAAAATCAGTGAAATGAGATTCAAACGAAACAAAGTAGACTTATTTGGATTTATTACTGAAGGGATTGGAGGGGAAATGTTTCATTTTGGTGCTTGTACATTCTTAGATATACTGCAGAAGGGATTAGTGGGGGAAGTGTTTCATTTTGATGCTTGCATATACTGGGTCATACTGCTGAAGGGATTAGTGGGGGAAGTGTTTCATTTTGGTGCTTATGAATACTTGGACATACTGCTGAAGGGATCAGTGGGAAATGTTTTATTTTGGTGCTTATGAATACTTGGACATACTGCTGAAGGGATTAGTGGGGGGAAGTGTTTCATTTTGGTGCTTATGAATACTTGGACATACTGCTGAAGGGATCAGTGGGGAAGTGTTTCATTTTGGTGCTTATGAATACTTGGACATACTGCTGAAGGGATCAGTGGGGAAGTGTTTCATTTTGGTGCTTATGAATACTTGGACATACTGCTGAAGGGATCAGTGAGGAAATGTTTTATTTTGGTGCTTATGAATACTTGGACATACTGCTGAAGGGATCAGTGGGGAAATGTTTCATTTTGGTGCTTATGAATACTTGGACATACTGCTGAAGGGATCAGTGGGGAAATGTTTCATTTTGGTGCTTATGAATACTTGGACATACTGCTGAAGGGATCAGTGGAGAAATGTTTCATTTTGGTGCTTATGAATACTTGGACATACTGCTGAAGGGATCAGTGGGGAAATGTTTCATTTTGGTGCTTATGAATACTTGGACATACTGCTGAAGGGATCAGTGGGGAAATGTTTTATTTTGGTGCTTATGAATACTTGGACATACTGCTGAAGGGATCAGTGGGGAAATGTTTTATTTTGGTGCTTCCGCATGCTTAGAGAAACTACTGAAGGGATGGCTGAGGGAAGTTTGTGGATTTCAACTCAGATATGAAAGGGGAAGCATCACATTTAACAAGGGATATGCATTCCATGCAGATGCTGGACTATGATTTGCAAGAACACCTAATTAGCATAAACTGCTTTACAAAATTTCTCATTTGCATCTCATTATACTGAAGTCCTTTTGCATTAGTGTAAATGGTCTCTCTGAATCTTGCCTTTGCTATGCTCATTCATAAACATCAGAGATACCCCATTGTAATTGCGCAAATTACTATGAATACTGGCCTACATCTAATATCTTGCCTCTCTTAATAGTAAAGTCAGTGCTCTTAATATATCATGATTTAATTATGACTTCCAAAAGATCTTTGTCAAGTTCCTCTGGTGAAGTAAGTCTCCTAAAAAATTACTGGGACATTCAAGTCTCCAGCTGATGTGCAAGAATTTGAGCTAATACACCTCATCATTTCTGACTTGGAAATCCAGTTTTAGTCATAGATTGTGAAGTACTTCTATAAAAAAACATAGTTATGTTTATCCCCAGAAATTTTAACACCAATAATTTTTGTTATTAGATTATTTAAGAGTAATGTAGAATGTAACTTTGGGGAGCTGTACATGGAAACAAACTCGCCTGTTCTTCCTGTGCTGAGGTTATGATATGCATTAAATCTTCAGTATTTTATAGCTTGTGCATGATCTCTAAACCAGGTTTCAGTAAATATTTCTTTATCCATCATTTCTTTAGACAGTGGATTCTTCAAGTCTTCGACTTTTTTATTTAAGTTTCTAGTACTGCATAGTAAAAATGTTACTGCCCAATTCAGGGTCACAGTTGTATTAATGATATGTTTAAATAAATTTTAACCAATTTGTTTTTTGTTTGTTTTGTTAACGGGGTTAGTGGGCTGATACAGGTCCTTTTTAGCCACAACCCAGATACCACTGCTAAATACTAATGCACAAACAGTTTACACAGACAAAGGTACATGGCAAAGTTGCAACAACAATTGATGTGACATACCGAAAAATTGTAAAGTTCCACACATAATGTAAAAATGTAATAGATAAAATAAATACATAAACATTATAAAAATAATAAATACCAGAATAAACCATTCATGTTGCTTGCAAAATGCAGAACAGTCAGAATAAGAATTAAAGGTAGAGGATTTTGAAGAAGTGGGGTAAAGGAGACTAGAAATGAGAGCTATTCAGAACTTATTCAATGTTATCCCGAATCTCTACAGTGAGTACAAATGAGGTCTTCATTTAGATGTAGGGGGAATTTAATAAAGCCTACATGTTTTTTTCCATGTAGGCATCGCAATGCACTTCTTACATGTCCAGATTTTTAGATTCAGTAAGCACTGCTGAGTGGCGTGTATACACGTGCCAACACGGAAACTTCTGTGGCATGCAAATCACCTCATAAGCAGGTGACTGTCATGCAAATGAGGAAGGCAGAGTGATCCAGCAAGCAGATAAGTATCTCTTCAGACCCCGAGTCAGTGTCTGTAGTGTACACAGACAAATACCGTGTACAGGAGTGTAGACAGACAAAAAAGGTTTTAAAACTATAGATATTTGGACAGAAAAGTTATACCACATACACATATGCGTGAAACTATCATCCTGTATGTTGGAAAAATTTAAGGAAATAAGTTAAATTTATTTTTTTTAATAACCTAGTCATGTTTGCATGGCATACCACAATGCGCAAACATGCTTTATAGAAAAATTAAAAAAAAAAAAACGTAATATTGTGTGACAGAAATGGATTACAGGACCTTACGTGGAGTCCCTACAAAGGTGCATTGATGCTGTTGTTAACATGTTAGGACTATGACACATGTAGTTTCCAGGCTGTGAGCATGAATACCTATGCAAATGAGGTGGAGTTACTGAATAGCAGAAAGGAGTAATTGTGTCCGCATATCCCCTTCATGTAGGCTTTGACCCACGTTGTTGTTTACATAGGATGTAGCTGAGAGCAGGGGGTGTGTGTGTGTCCAGTGACTTCTAAGCACAGTTCAGCTTAGTTGCATCTGTGCCTGTTTGTGTGGCATGCTGCCCAGCTGAGTGCAGCCTTTCAAGGGGGTGTGTCCACTAACTTCTAAGCTCTGTTTATCTTTGGTTCATGTGTTTGCATCATGGACAACCACACTGACAGTCTGAAAAAAAAATGAATTCAATTATTTCTGACTTTTGTTTAAGCTAAAATAAGGCCATTAAATGATGTTAATTATATCATAGGCAAGTGAAATGCATCATAATTGGCCAATCACACATTCTGCACATGCAGCAGAGCTCTATAAAGTATGCATACACCTACATTCTGATTTTTCCCCAATACTCTGGACCATTGGAGTAGAAACTTGGAAATTTTAACTGAGAGAATGCTAGGGGCTGCTGCTATATGCTTGATGCTGAAGTCAGTGCTGCCAGTGTTGTTGACAATAGGCCTAGACTGAGAAGGAGAAGAGTGTTTAGGCCCAGGGTAACCTTCCAGGAGCTATATGAGCTGGCGATTACAGAGCGCTACAGGGTGGACGGGGACATACTATGAGAATGCACGGAGCTCTGCCGACCTCAAATCAGACTCAGAGCCAAGAAAAGGGAACCCATCCCAGTGGAAACAAAGGTATGTGTAGCCCTTAGGATACTAGCTGCAGATACTTTCCAAAGACCAGCTGGGAACATGATGGGGTTCGCACAAGCATCTGCATCCAGAGTACTCCACTAGTTCCTGGGTGCCATGCTACCACATGCCAGTGAGCACACTTCTTTTCCCCTCACTGCTGAGGTGGGGACCAGCAATATGCAACACTTCTACCATGTAGCACACTACCCCGAAATACTGGGTGCCATAGATTGCACTCACATACAGATCAAGGCACCGCCTGGTGAAGAGGGTAGAATCTACATCAAATGCAAGGGGTACCACTCCATCAACTGCCAAGTTGTGTGCAATGCCCAGGAGATTATCATGAATATGTGTGCTGGCAGCCCTGGCAGTTATCACGACTCCATTATCTGGCACTCATCACAGCTGTACCAGATGTTTGTTAGTGGGAACATCCCACATGGCCATTTACTGGGGAATGCTTTCTACTGTATGTCCTAAACTGATAGCACTAGTAGACATGAGGTGTGTTGGGTGCATCATGTACTGTGACCTGTAATGTGTACCATTACATAGGTAAGTGTTCTAATATACCTACAGCCAACTTGCACTATGTGTGTCCTGTGCCATGTCCTGTAAGCAATAATTGGAAGTGGTGGTATCCAAAATGTAGCCATGTTTGTGTGTATGGTTATTAGAGCATTTTACATTGGCTTATGGAAACATAGGACATTTGAACTTCACTAGCATAATGGCCATACAGCCCTCACAATCCCAGACAAGTTTATATCCTTACTGACATGAACAGCACATATTGTCCCAGTCCAAAAGGGACACAGGCAGATGCACTGTGATGAAATGACGGTCACACAGCCAGTCATAAAGATGGCATGTGCTGAGGTGCACTGAAGTGCTGTGTGTGTGTGCTATTAGGCAGGGTTCTGTTTCGAAGGTGTGTTAAAGTCTGCTAGACAAATCTCTCCCACCAGCATGTATTACTAATGTCACATAGTAGGGTAATAACTTTAGAGGGATTAATCCATCTACTATGCCACCTAAAGATATGCAGCATTTACAATCAAGCAGGATCACACACTGGCCCACTTGCAAGACAGAGATGACCTCTGAGTAGTTTATATGCCACATGCTACAATGACATATTTCAGACGATCCCCACTAAACACATACTGAAGATGTGAAGTTCCCATGTGAGGGATCATACCGTTGTGTGCAATTGCCAGTACTGCTTGGAAAGGTACATTACCAAATGGCCATTGCACTCAGATATTGGCATGCTGAGGGAAGGGTACATGGAGGCTATGAGTATATCACTTATGGGTGACTGTACCCTCAGCTATGACATATGATTCCTGCCATACCACTGTGGAGACATGGTGATCTCAGGCACATTATGTGTAAACCTGTGTGGCCAGGTCTGTGTGCCCAGTTCTTTCACCCCTGAGTATGTACATCACATGCTGTGACTGATGTGCTATTTACCAGGTACATAGGTGTTACTGATGGAAATGATACTACATATATATTTGCATGGAGTTTATGGCCATTAGTATGTCAACAGGCATTTGTTTGTTCATCAATACCCTCTTGTAGGATATTGACATAGCTCACAGACTCTATAAATGCTCACAATTTGCAGGTATCAGCCAACATTGTTACCACAGACATGCAGTACTCACTTGTGTCATGGGTAAGTAGATTCCAAGCAGTATAGGACACAGGACAGAGTCCTGTTGAGCACTTCTCCTTACAGATTACCTGCTGGAGGCAGATGTCCCTATGTTCAGTATGTGTGTCATCAATGGGCCACTTATTCATCCCTACAATGACAGTAGCATGGATGCCTAAGTAGGTGCTTTGTAAATGATGCCTGAGTGGGGGATATAGTCAGATGGCCTGGCTCAGTCCAGAGGGTTGTATGCCTTGATGTCCCTGCACCCATTTCCTTAGTGACTGCCTTGGAAATGTCCACCATGTGTAACAGTCATGATCCCCCTGTCAGACATTCAAACTTTGTACAGTCAGCTTAGTGTAGCTCACATATATGTGTGCTGATCAGTTTCATGATGATTCCTCCTACAGGCATACAGATATGGATACTCACACAAAGAGGTCTATAGTTATGTTGGTCAGTGGATGCAATGCCTCTGTGCACGGGTATAACAGTTTCCATTGCCCACTCAACTGGGGTGTAGGCAGTGGTTTCATTACAATTGTAAGGTGTTCCCAATGGTGTAAGAAATTCTTGTCAGATCCCATGTAGAATGCAGCCTGGGATGTTACCATGTCCAATAGATGATGTGTATCCTCCATAGAGAGGCCAGTTACAACCTGCTTTGTAGATATGGAAGTTATGGGACAGGTTGTAGGAATGTCATGTGTCACATGTGCTGGGGACAGGGTATTGACATTGACACAGAATGTGTTGGACTACAGGTTAGCTATGCGTACAGACCCATTATATGTGGTATCATTATGTATGAGTTCACTGACAATCTGGGCCTTACCTTTGAGGTAACACATGTAACTACACTGTGCATTTTATTTCTTCTTTGTGTGGGTGGTTAATTATGTCACTTGCTGTGTCTACACAACTTCACATCAACACTATGTGCTTCTTTTAGCTGAGGAAGTTGTGCCTCCATACAGGGGGAGGCACCCTCACCCCAACTGTCACACAGCAATGGCCACCTCTTATTATACAGCCTGCTAATGACAGTTATCCACCAGTCAGGTATGCTGTGCCATGAAGAGCCTGTGTCCTTCATGTCAAGTACAGCCAAGTTCATGCAGTTGTAATCCTGCTGGCATAATGCATGGCTGTACAGCTCTACATACTTGCCTGTTCCATCTGAGGGGGGAGGTTCAAGTCAAGCTATGTCAACCATCCCACAGGAGGTAATAAATGGTGTTGTTGAAATATATGTCTGTATAGTCTGCAAGGGGGGTAAGTGCTGGTAGCTGTAATGAGACTGATCTGTGTCCAGATCCCATCAGAGAAGACCTCACATTGGGGGGGGGGGGCTGCAGTAGTCACCCATATTGGTAAACACATGATGCAATATGTTGTTTCTCAGTGTGAGGATGTCATGACACTACTCCAGGGCATTGTAGTAAAGGACCCGGGCTAACCTTTGGGCAAGTGAGCTGCAGCATGATAAAGCAACACAGTTGGTGGTCACTTAATGCCACCCCAAACCATGGTATAATGATATATATTGAAACAAACATGTACAAACAAGCTGGCTTGATTATGTGCTGTCCAGTAGAGAATGGCACCTGCAGTGTCTCCAGGAAATCACAGTGTTTCACAAAATCTGGATGTGTCTCTATCCTTAATGAGTATGTATACACCACCTGCATTACCTACAACACTGTCATTTTGAGGTTTGAAGACATGGATGGATGTGTAGCATGGTTTGTGGTGCTGTCCACAGCCATGAACCAGATGTCCTTGACTGCACACGTCTACATAATCCAGGGTGGGGACACCTTCCACAGAGTGGGGCAGCCCCATATGCCGCATAGTGGCTGTTCTGTATTGAGTGCACCTTCTACATAGTTATCTTCCTATACATATCTCTGTGTGTGTATGTGTAGTTACATATATATCTATATATATATATATATATATATATATATATATATATATATATGAATATATAGATATATGTATCAGCATATATGTGTTTGTGTATATGTATCTTAGGAATGTTGATTGCTTCCACACTGTACATTCCCTATGGTAGCCAGACTGTATCTCATGATATGTTACTATGGACAAACATGTAGCCATATTCAAGAACGTGTCACCAAAGATTTACATTTTTCTCTAGGCTATCAGCCTATGAGACACAATTTAACTTGACAAGAACAACAAGTGCTACAGGAACTCAGTTCTAATCATAACATAGTTATTGCACCAGCTGATAAGGGGGGAGGCATTGTAATAATGGATTGGGTGATGTACCAAGCGGAAGCCCATAAACAACTATCTGATGCCCGCTTTTACATACATATGGTGGTGGACCCCACACCCAATTTCAAAACACACATTGATTCTTTTCTGGACCTGGCCACTGAAGAAGGTATTATTAACAAACAAATATGTAAACAACTTAAAGTTTCTGATCCCATTCCTCAGTATCTATATTTGCTTCCAAAGATTCATAAACATCCGACATGTCCACCCGGTAGACCTATTGTTTCCGGGAAGGGATCTCTTACTGAACATTTATCAGCATTTCTAACATATTATTTAAAACCATTACTATCTATGGTCAGATCCAGGCTGCAAGATATGATGGAATATTTAAATATCATTCAAGATAGACAATTGGAATCAGACTGGTTGCTTTGTACTTTGGACGTTACTTCCCTTTATACCAGCATACCACATGATGCTGATTTATCAGCTATTGCATATTGGTTAGGTCGATCCCAATTATATACTCCAGGATTCAACAATTTTTTAATAAAATTGACCCAATATGTGTTAACCAAAAATATTTTCTACTTTGAAGGCCAAGTATATTGGCAAGTTAGAGGTACAGCCTGCTCCCATATATGCAGATTTGTTCATGGGATTTTTTGAAGAACAATTCATATATGATTCTCATAATAACATCTTTATGCAAGAATTGCATATTTGAAGACGATATTTAGATGATTGTTGGATGGTGTGGCGGGGCGATGCGACCTTGGCACATGAGTTTGTCAAATATTTGAATAACAGTACATGGGATATCCAGTTTACTATGCAACACCAAGAAATTGTTTTTTTTGGATGTATTAGCCTCTTGACAGGCTGATCAAACTTTGGCAACTCGTGTTCACAGGAATTTTCCACAATATAATACACTTTTGCATGCATCAAGTTACCACCCCCGCCACATCATCAATAACATCCCCAAATCTCAATTTTTACGTATGAAACGTATTTGTTCTTCCCAAGAATCCCACTCAGAATGTGAATAAGATTTGAGTAACAGATTGGCAAGTAGAGGTTACAATAGATATCGCATTACCCAAACTATTAATGAAGTTAAAGATATGCCTAGATCACAACTTTTGCAATATAAACACTCACATGACAGACCCAATACATTAACATCTCAATCCATCAGATTTGTTACTACATTTGGAAGCAATACACCTTCATTTAGAGATATTATTAACAACCATTGGGATATTTTGCGGGCTCATGAACATTTGAATGATATATTACCAGAAATATGTGCTTTTTCCTATCGTAGGGGTAGAACTATCAACTCTCATTTTACACACTACAAAAGGTATAATCAATCTATACCCATGCAGACAACCTTATTTGGTGACCCATTGATAGGGTGTGTTCCTTGTGGTCATTGCAGTGCATGCAGATACATCTTTAAGACTAAAGAATTTACTAGTTTTAATACCTCTAAGGTATACCAGATAAAAATTTTTGGTAACTGCAGTACTGACTGGGTGATCTATTTGGCCACATGTACATGTTTCTCTTTTTACGTAGGCCAAACTTCCAGACCATTCAGACATAGGATAAGTGAACACCTCAGCGCTATCAGAAATCATAAAATTTCTAATGCTTTATATAAACATACTATGATTCACAAAACCGCACAATTCAAATTCACTATCATTGATAAAATTGAGATGCACAGACATCTTAAAGCAGGCTGGCATGACAGATTAGATAATATGGAATCCTCATGGATTACCAGGTTAGGAGCTTTATTCAAACCTGGTTTAAATGAAACAAATTAGTCATTTGGAGCCAGCTTCTGATTTTGCTGATTTTTTGATTTTTTGTTAATGTCATAGGATTTATTTTTCATGTTCATTGTCTATATATTTTTATTTACAATTTGTACATATTTGTTTTTTAGGGTGTATATGCCTTTAATATTTCTGGATATATAAGGATATACCAGGATGTGCTATCCATAATATTTTTGTTGCACTGAGGAAGGCTGGTCTCACAGCTGAAACCGGTTTGCATTATGAAGTTTTCAGATATTGCCACAATAAATTAGATTTAGGCACTCTTCTCCCTTGTGCTGGTTCGTTTTTGTTGTACTCTGATGCTTATGGTTTGATCCGTGCACTTGTTCTACCTTGCGTGTATTTGGTTTGTTCATATTACTGATGCCAGCCTGACATCATACAGGTGGGATGGAGTACTGTTAACATCTTGTGCCCATGTTGTGTCAGTTCCTGGTTATGGGATTTGCAACAGTTGGTATTGTATTGCAGGGCAGACATGTTTGGCTGTGGGGGGGGATATCTATACGTACAAGACGTATGTTGTTTGGGCCCCCTCACCACTATTAACGGTGCATGTGGACATATATGTTTTTGTTATGTTCTCTTTTATATCTATAGATATATGTCCATATATACCTATATAGATATATATTTATGCTTACATATATATATTGCTGTATACAGATGTATGCATATGTATGTATATATATATATATATATATATATATATATATATATATATATATATATATATATATATATATGTGTGTGTGTGTGTGTGTGTGTGTGTGTATATATATATATATATATATATATATATATATATATATATATATATATATATATAAACCCTCTGAAAGTGCGCAGAACATCAAGGTGCTCGGAATACAAATATACAGTCCCAAAAAAAAGCATCCAGCACTCCAAATATGAATAGAGAAGCATGCTGGAGTTAAAGCCTTTAAATTTAATTAATATACTGACAGTCTATATATCAAAAAATAGGTTTGAGGTTTAAATCATATGAGCAGATTGATTGCTTATATATTTATTGATTTATATATTAGTACTAGTTTAGCACTGCTTGCTAGATGTCAAATAGTATTCTAAGTATTAAGTGAAAAAAGCATGTGTTTGTGCCTTTAAATTTTAAAACAAGCTTGTTTGCTTATAAATATATATCCGGGCTTTTGCTTGATAATGATGCACACTGAGGATGCCTTGAGCAAAACCGGTCACCGGTTTGTGTTTTTGTTGGGCAGGTGCCTAATAAACTTCTCACAACTTTGGCTTTTGGATTTATTTGGAGTGCTGGATGCTTTTTTTTTGGGACTGTATATATATATATATATATATATATATATATATATATATATATATATATAGATATGTTATATCTATTTAGATATAAATATATACACACACACATACATTTACATGCTTAAATACATTTCCTGTACTGTTGAATGACTGGGCTGGATGATATGTTTGTGAAAACATCAGGGTTATGTATATCTGACATGGCTTACTGATATATCACTGTGGCTATGGTGTGCAAGGTCCTAGGCTCGAGCCTTACAAAGGCTGTTTATTTTGTTGTTGGGCAGAACAAGGGCCTTTGGCTACAGAGTGATTTAGGCACTTTTAAGCAGTTGTAAATGGGTTTGCACGGGTTTGCGCAGAAGTAAGCACTGCCAACTTCTGGTTACTGTTTCTTATACTCAGTTAGCTTCTAAATTGCTTAACCTGTGTAGGCATTGCTTAACCCCATGCAAACAGGCTTAAACCCACTTACTACTGCTTAAAAGTGCTCACTCTTGCTTACCCCCATGCTAATTTCTTTAAAAGAAAAGAAAATGGGTTGAGAGGAAAGTGGTGAAAAAGGGGCATGAAAAGGGGAAGACAGTAGGGAAAATAGCTAGAGATGTGCAGGAGGGAGTAGGGAAGGTCCATAGCTGCCCATTGCTTCTACAGCAACAGCTGTGCGTATACACTGACTTTGTAGATAGATTTGGATACTCAAATCCCTGTGAGAGGTGTGAGGACAACAGTAATATGTTGTGATGCCAGTTAGACCAGATTAAATGTGTCCAGTGGACATGGTGTGAAATGGACAGCTATGTATGGGGTGATATTTTTTTGGGGGAACAGATTTCCCTTTTTTATTTTTTTTCAGGTGAGAGTGGGATGTTGGGGAGGGATAGTAGGTATACATGGGGAGCTAGGTTGGGTAGGTTAACAGACAAGACAAACAAGACACATACAGGGCCGGTATACGACACATGTGGGGGTTAACACCTTGATGGGGAGGGTGTTGGGAAATCGGATGCCCATGAGCCCCCTAGTGGAAACAGTAGGACTGAGGTCCCCACCCATGGGCAGTCACCACTGTACCTTCACAGCCCTGACAGTGGCTGTGCTGGGGGCTGAGTCGGAGAGCCAGGCCGACCCTCTAGTCATGACACAAGGTCCTTGAGCTGGTGTAGCAGATCTCCAAACTTCTGATTGAGCTCGCTACGCACCATGACCAGGACATGGCGACTGGTGACAGGTTCCTGTCTGCGCCTGCTCCTGAGGGGGTGAGCCCCATCCCCTGAGGTGGTTCCATCCAAAGGTGGTGCAGGACCAATGGACAAGGAGGTCCCAGGTTGGGCTGCAGATGTGCTGGTGCTCAGTGCTACAGCCAGCTGAGGTGGGACAGGTGGGTCCACTGAGATCCGCATTCCCATATGTGCTATGGTGTTTATGGTTTATCAACATATGTGGGTTAGTAATAGTCAACACATTCCAGGATTAGGTATAACAGCATGCATAGATATTTCCATTAACCCAGACACCAGATATGGAACAGTTGCATAGAAAACAGAACACACGCATATATGGGACCACAGTGGTAATAACAACAACATGCAGGTACATTGATGGCACCATGCCACCAATGTTGGAGTATTTTAACATAGAACATGCACAGAAACAGTTTTAAATAACTATCAAACAATAGGACATATGTCCCAACATTACAGTGGAGTCATCACATACCAGTTGAGAAGGGTATTTAGTGTATTGTTGGAGATATGGTGGAGGGGGGAAGATGTCAGTTAACAACTAGTATATTCCTGTAGTTTGCATTACTTTCCTAGGCAGTGCTGTTATCTGTACCTTACAAGTATTACTACACTACCCTATTGCCTTAGTTTGGACAGTGATATGGCTGTCGACAACTATATACATGGACTGGTCTTACCTGCAGTATACACCTCTTACCTGGTATACCTGTGGAGGAATTGTTTGTTAACACTAAGTAACTGTTTCTACACTTACTCCCAGATTCCAGGTTGATGCTATGCACATACCTGTCCATCTCTTTTTGCACAGACTCTAGCCATGTCTTGACCACATGGAGGTGAACCGGGACATATGTAGACTATTGCCCTCTTCAACTTTTAGTGACTTACAACACTCTTATACAGGATTTCCTAGACAGTTATATTATGTAGCACAGTGTGGGTGACAGTGATCAGTGATACCTTATTATTCAGAGCAAGTTCAACACTCACAGTGCCATACAATACCAGAGTACACTGTACCAGTACAGGGTATCAAGCTTTTATTTCCCAGCACAGTGTTGGTATCTGACATACCTGTGGGAGCAATGTTTGTTAGCACTACCTGAATGTTGCCACACAAAGTACCAGATTTCACATTAGTATTATGTACCTACATCTCACTCTGTTACTGTACACACTCTGGTCACAGCTTGACAACATGGGATGTAGATGAGACATACTTGGCCTAATATTCTCATAACATTTTGGAGAGTCGCTAGTGTGACAGGTTTGATTTTATAGATGTGTGACAATCGGTTGTATTTCCTGTCTGCTGCCTAAACATCTGGGATGACTCCACTGATTTCCCAGGGGGACAGGGTGACAGGCAGCAGATATGGGCCAATATACTGGACATTCTGGACATATCTATACAGTTGTGGGGTATGATTCTGTATGCAACCTACTTCCACTCCCAGGATTCAGACCATGACTGTGTTTGCTAATACTAAAACACTGTCCATCACAGTTATGTGTACTATATGGTTATTGCTGTATATCTCTTATCTGATTACTGTGTATTATTCTCCTGTGGTGTTACATTCTGACCTTGTATTACATCACTCTTATACAGGATTTCCTAGACAGTTATATTATGTAGCACAGTGTGGGTGACAGTGATGGGTAATATCATATTACTCAGAGCAACTGCAACACTCACAATGCCATACAATACCAGAGTAAACAGTACCAGTACAGGGTATCACTCTTTTATTTGTGGGCACAGTGTTCGTATCTGACGGACCTGTGGGAGCAATGTTTTTTAGCACTACCTGACTGTTGCCACACAAAGTACCAGTTTTACATTAGTATTGTGCATTTCATCTCACTCTACTATTGTTCACACTCTGGTCACAGCTTGGCAACATGGAGGTGTAGATGGGACATACTTGGCTTATTACTCTCATAACAGTTTGGGGAGTTGCTAGAGTGACAGGTTTGTTCTTAAAGATGTGTGACATTCAGTTGCATTCCTTGTTTGCAGTTTATACGTCTGGAGTCATCCCACTGATTTCCCAGGGGGACACAGTGACAGGCAGCAGATATGGGCCAATTTACTGGACATTATGGACATATCTGTACAGTTGTGGGGTATGATTCTGTATGCAGACTACTACCACTCCCAGGATTTGAACCATGGTTGTGTGTGCTAAAAATACATCAGACAAATGTCTCAGTTGTGTGTGCTATTTGGATTTTGTTGTCCGTCTTTTCGCTGTTTTCTGTCTATGTCTCTTCCAGTTGTACTAGGTGCCCTCTGCTGATTACACCAGTCATATACAAACATTCCTACACATTTGTTATTTATCTTGCACAGTGTGGGTTACAGTGCTTAACACAACAGTGCTATTAAGTGATTGCAATTCCACATTACCATACGATACCGGGGTAAACACATGCAATACAGCAGTTAGACCTTCTTTGTCAGGCTATTATGCTTTTATTTCCATACAACCTATATGAGACTCTCCCTGCCATATTCTCTGGTGTATGCAGTACTTGCTATAACAATACAGGTTTTCTACAGGTAATTGACTTACTAATATGGTTAGATTTATTTTGTATGACAGTACATGCAAGAGTATTACTAACCTGCCTCACGTCACAACCTCTCCAAGCGACAGCCATGGGCCTCCTGGTTCGTGGCTCACTCACTTGCTGTTGTGGAGGACATAAAAGGAATATTTAGCCATAACTATCCATAATATACATGAGCTGGCAATTATTAAACAGGTAGTGGAGTGATACTTACACACAGCTGGGACCTCCTCTGTCCTCCTAGCCTCTTGGATCCACTGATCCAAGAGATCCCCCTTTCACCACTTCAGGTCAGCATAGTGATGCCTGACCTGCTCACCAGTTTGGGGTATGCCAGTGACACTGGTGAGGTCACAGGCAAGATGGTCCCAGGCTTCTGCTTTATATTGGGAACCCTGGTACTGGCCCTGCAGCAGTCTCTGCTCATGGTCTTTGACAAAGAGTCCTGCCATGCCTCTGGACTCCTGGATGCCCCAGCGCTGCTCCCGAAAGTGCACTCCCTCTCCCCTTCCTGACATGGTGCCTGCAAGGGGAAGCTGCAACCAGTTATGAGATGTATTCCCACCTGTTGGGTTTAAGTAGGGCCAATTTCTCATACTTTGCTGTGATTGGACGGTTTTGAAAAGGCTAAGCTATTGGCAAAGCTGCTTACCTAAGGTTGGCATTGCTTAAAGTGGTATACCAATGGGAAATATGAGTTAGTTGGCCTACACATTACTTGCACCTACTAAGCTGGCCTGTGCAATGCTTATCATTGCTTAATATTTCATTTGCATTATATTTTTTTTGGATTCTTAGTCACGCTTCTCTTCCATGGCTGATGAAGCTGAATCGGTCAATTTTGCTGAAACTCCTCAGCTGCTGAAAGACAATGGTGACGACGTCCCAGTGACTCATATGGAGTTCAACCAGGTACTTTTGATGTTAACGCAGCTCACTAACTTTGTAAAAGAAAATAATGGCTGCAACATTTCCCCACCTGGGAATCAACAACACGCTATTGAGTCAAAGAGGAACTACTAGCGGTTCACATTCCTTGCTTCCGCTAAATTCCAGTGTACCAAGGGTATCTAACAGTGAACATAGTGAAGGCATGTTTCGTTCAAAGAACAACAGACCTGAGAAACAGCTCAAGGACTTTAATTTTACCACTTGGGCAGGTCGGCAATTCATATTTAATCAAGGTACTGTGTCCTCTAATAATCATAGCACTATTGAGAATGACTTTGGTGAATTGAAAGATAAACTTTACGCGTACAAAAGTAATCAACTTGAGATCGAATACTTAAGGGAGTGTGTCAATGTGAAACGTATACCGAAGGGTTTGCGTTTTTATAAGTTCCCTAACAATGTTCAACCGGGAACTTTGTACTATAAGAAACTGTGAAATCTTTGACAGAGCTGGACTGGAGGTTTTAAACATGATGATTTCGGAGTATGAAACGAAGGCTGATACTCTTTTAAATGAGTTAAATGTTTTAAACAACTCCCTTGTTACTGACAATAACTTTTTGAGTGTGAAGTTTGATTATGACAATGTTTTTGATGAAATCGACCAATTTTGTATAAAAATACTTAATCGTAAAATACGCAAACTAGATAGGGATTTAGCTGAATATAGAGAAGGAACAGCTTACCCCCCTCCTAACAGGACCAGGTGGGAACACAAACAGGATAACCAAAACAATCAGAATAAGGGGCCTGACTATTACTCTAGAGCAACCCATGAACCCCTCCGTAGTTGTGAGAGGTTAGCCGAGAAAGGTAGAAAGAATTCCCCTCAGGATTTTCAGCAGCCCCCCGGCAGGACGGGGGCATGGGGACAGAAACAGCTCCCTCACACGTGGAACAACAAACATGGTTAAATGATACTCCTACTGCCTCCGAAATGGTACTTTCACATCACAACAACTTTTCTATTACAGTAGGTAACAACCATTTCATAGTTAAAAAAGATAATTTTACTATATACAATTACACGGACCTCCAAATCACTGATCTGACTTTTGATCTATTCACCCGGGGATTTCAGTTTGTCCCCACATGTCCCTGTAATATATCTCAAATTCTAGTTGAGTTAAAACTTTTTGCTAGAAATTTAAATCTAGCACATTATTTTAAAGGACAGCCTTATACCAACAATGGGCTTTGTAGAACTAGCACCTTTAACCCGCCTGTACATCCCTTAATTAAACTTTTTGAAGAATTAGTTGAGAAGGACCTTAGAATCTTACACTCCCAAGGAATAGAACCACAGCTTGTTAATTTAAACGAACACGAAATTTGGTTTATTAATCATTTGAAGAAAGAAAACATCAGGGTCATGAAACCAGATAAGGGTGGCAGGGTTGTTTTGATGTATAATTCCAGCTATGATACTTACATCCATGACATGTTACAGGATAGTGAACAATATGAGATTGTATCCAGGAATGAAGTCAATATAGCCTTTTCTAAAATTAAATATATGCTCACTGACCATCTGCTTCAAGGAGCTATAAATGAGAAATTGTTTAACTATTTACATGCTGAGAAACCCAAAATACCAGTAATTTTTGGGATTCCGAAAAATCACAAAGGCTTGGACCCTTTGAGATTCAGGCCTATTGTCTCAGGAGCTGAAAGCATTACTGAACCCTTAGGCAAATTCATTGACTATGCCACAAAGCAACTTGGTCCACTCCTGGAACACGTCTATAATGATTCCTGGGATTTTCTTAGAGGTATTCAACCTTCCTTTTTTTGACCTGAACTCCTTATGATAACTATAGATATTAAGGATCTCTTTCCCAGTATACCACATCTAACAGGGCTCAAGTGGTTCAATGATTTCTTGACCACTGAAACCAACCTTAACAATAAAGTGACTGGCCTCTTAGTTGAGTTCATGGAAATCTTATTACAGAACAACTTTATATTTTTTAACGGTTAGCTTTTTAGACAAAAGAAAGGTGCGGCCATGGGTGCCTCTTGTGCCTCCTTCTATGCCAACGTAGTTTTACACAGATGGGAACGGATGTTCATTTTTTCTACCACTTGGGTTCAATATTTAACTCATTACAGAAGGTACCTAGATTACATCTGTATCCCGTGGAATGGCACCCTTAACCAATTTCTGGACTTTTTTAGTTACATCAACTCCACCACTCCTTTTTTGGTGTTTACTCACAACATCAATAAAAATGAACTTCATTATCTTGATGTGACCTTATACAAAGACTATAATAATTTAACATTTCTTTCTAAGCTATATAGAAAACCCACCTTCTCTAACTCATATTTGCATTTTCAAAGTGGACACCCATTTTGTCAGAAAAAAGGCATTGTTAAGGGTCAGTTTATCAGAGCTTCTAGGATGTGCAGTACTACTGTTGATTTTTTGGATGAAATACACTTTTTGCAGTCCTTGTTTATAGACAGGGGATATCCTTTCTCCCTCATCACCTCCTTAGCTAAGGAAGTGATTGATAATAGAGAAACAACATTTCCCCCACTTCTTGGTACAGGGCAACCTCTTGGTACAGACAGCACTACTGTGATACCTGACATTTTTCGGAGTAGCTTTATCTACACTTACTCTGGTAACTCTCCTGAGATTGAGGAGATTATTAGGAGGCACTGGCCTGTACTGACCTTCCATGAAGAATTCAAAGATTCACTACCAGTACATCCCAAATTTGTAAGAAAGAGGGATATTAACTTTAAGGAACTATTTGAAAGAAAATCTGTCCCCCAGGTTAACACCTCTAATTTATGACTAGGTACTTTCAAATGTGGGTCCTGCAACCAATGCCATGCTATTATTAATGCTTCTACTCTCTATATTTCCTCTAGGAACTTTAACATCAAATCACACCACCATTACACCTGTGGAAGCAAAGGGGTTGTCTACCTAGGTTTCTGCATCATCTGTACAAGCTTTTATGTTGGCAAAACCGAGAGGCCACTTAGGAAAATAATCTATGAGCATTTTTATGATTTAAGTAAACATAAGGAATCCAATGCATTTTATAAGCACTCCCTCACCTGCCCCGAGATCGATCTTAAATTTATTGTGTTGGAGCAAGTTATGCCGGATGCTAGGGAAGGTGATTGGGAGACAACCCTCGAATACAGGGAACTCATATGGCAACTTAAATTGGATGCAGGCAGACACCCTGGATTGAATGACAACATCAATATAAACAGTGTCCTTAAATTAAGAAAGGCCCGATTATGAGAAGTTACTCATTGTTGACAATAAATCCCCATGTGGAACATGACAAACAATTTATTTTAATTCATTCATTTATTTTTGTTAATTGTTTTCACATTATTTTATATTTCAGACCAACATTTACTGTATATATTGAGCACACAATATTCTAATATTTTATTATTTACGGATTTCTTTCTAAACATACTTTTAAATACACATTTACATATACATATACTGTGTATTTTCTGCATTTTTTTGTATTTTTTGATGGTATTTTATGATGGTTGTGACAATGTTTTGACGTCTTGGACACTAATATGTGCGTTAGAGGCATTAGTTTTTAGTATTTATTTTCATTAGTATTTTTATTTTTATTAGTATTTTCATTTTTATCATTATTATTTATTATTTTTTATTTTTTATTTTTATTATTATTTTCATTATTATTTTTATTTATGTATACTTCAATTATTATTTATAACAATTTATCTTTCTGGCTTTGTTAAATAATTTTTTTCACATGAATACATTTTCACAAAAGTACATAAACACCTTTTTGTGACATTATTAGGATGTTGTCTCAATTGGTTTGACACAGCATCGATTTTTATGTACCTGGTTTGTGACTTAATAATTTAATAATTTAGTAATTTAAAGTTTTAATTGATTAATTAACAAGCAGCCACAATGTATTTAAAGCTTTGTTGCACTTTGTATTTTCAACTTGATAAAGCTCGGCAGTGACCGAGCGAAAGCGCTTGTTTTTACTGCTCCACAATAAAGTATCAGATTGTTTCCTGAACATTTTTATAAAGTATTAGCTTGCCTTTGGTTTGGCTTCCTGCCTTGGATTTATTTTTCTTGGTCCTGTCTGCTTTTTTTGGATTCATTGTTTAAAGTGGTATACCAATGGGCAATATGAGTTACCTGGCCTACACATTACTTGCACCTACTAAGCTGGCCTGTGCCATGCTTATCATTGCTTAATATTTCATTTGCATTATATTTCTCTTTGGCATTGATTTATTATGCATTACATGTTATATATGTGTCTGGTATCTATGATTCATGTGTACATACACTCTATGGGGTCCTTGTGTTTATTAGGGGACTTCAACACATTATTACAATTACACCTGACATCTGGCCTTACTGCAGTACTCCAGTTCACATATCTGTGTTATGTAGTTGATTATACAACATAAGACTGTATATAGATTCCTTTCACAAGTTCAGTTTGATGGTCCCATAATGAGGATTTGTTTGGTGATATCTCCATCGTTTGTACTGCTGTGATGGCTTAGTGGTAAATCACTATGGTGTGCAGGGTCCTGGGTTCGAGCCTTGCTGATGCTGTTTATTTTGTTGCTGGCCAGAACAAGGGCTGTTGGATACAGAGTGATTAAGGCACTTTTAAGCAATTGTAAGCAGGTTTGTGTGGGTTTGCATGAAGGTAAGCAATGCTAACCTCCGGTTACATATGCTTACAGAGAGTTAGCTTCAATATTGCTTAACCTGTGTGCGCATTGCTTACTCCCATGCAAACAGGCTTAAACCCGCTTACTAGTGCTTAAATCTGCTTACTCCCACTTACTACTGCTTAATAGTGCTTACACTTGCTTACTAGTGCTTACTACCGCTTACCGCTGCACTAATTTAGACAGTAATGTCTAATGGTTCTTGGGAAGGTGGGGGATTTGGAAGCTGTATGGAGTTATCATTCATTGTACATTTTACTTTACATTTGTATCCCTGATTCCTGTGTACATATACTGTATGGGGCACGTGTTTATCTGTGGACTTTGTAACATTATGACACTGACACCTCACATCTGCATTTAATGCAGTACTCCAGTTCACAAATATATGTTATTTTGTAGGTTATACAACTAAATATATTGGTCATAAAATTATTTGACATGGAAAGTGCTGCAGTGGGACTCGAACCGGAAATGAATATTCGTAAGGCAAATGCTCTGCCCACTACACTATTGCTGTACTACTTCATTTACATATATCTTGCTTTTTATCCTCTTGTGCAATTTAAGCTGCATTAACCGTAGCTAAGCAATGGGCAAACCCGCGCACCTACAGATAAATGTAATCTGTTTCATAAAAAAAAAGTATCTTTAAATTGTTTGTGTTTACTATTGCTCTTGTACACGTGGGGAGATGTTACTGGGGATATGCGGACACCTATGAGCAGTCTCGCTCATTCTTTTAGGGCTTTCTGCTGTCCTTCATTGCAGGGGCATGTATATTCTGAGAGCTCTGCTCTCAGACACATCCCCTGCACTCTTACACACTCAATGTAAGATTAGAAGCTCAGGCAGCGCGCCTTCATTAATATGCATGGCGCTCTGCCATCCTGCTCCTAAATGGCCGCTTCCATGCAGGACTAAGCTAGTGCAGGACTAAGCTAGTCCTGCAGAGAAGAATAGTAAATCTGGGGTCTGTGTGCTCTTAAAGGAAACTGCGCTTGATGCAGAGAGCTACATCTGGAGATACTGTGTGTGTACCTGTTATCCTTCCAGTGAACAGTCCCCACAGGTGCCAGTGATGAGGATTGAGGGTCCTTGATTACTGGTCCAGTTGTGGGTTGTCACAACATTTTATTGATTCTTTGCCAAAGTTTTTATATTATGGATAATTTATTATAATTATTTAAACTGCAGATGTTTTTGTTTTGTTTTTGTAGATTGTAAAATTATTGTTCTTAAAATGTTTTGTAATAATTTGAAGCTTTTCTATCCGGGCTTCCACTGAAAATGGGCTCCTAACCAGTCGGACTTTTCCAGTAATCAAATGTCAATAAATAAAACAGTAAAGAAATATAAAGACAATTATGCTGGGATAGGCGGGACTGGGAAAGGTTATGGAAGTGAAATGTAGTTGAGCAAAATATGGTCATGTAGAACATGATTATCCTGCCCCTTTGTTGCAACTGCTTGAAGAAAAACAATATGTAGTGCCTGAAGGTCACTAGAGGAATAAGACCAAGTCCCCAGTGCTGTAGTCTATAAAGTAGTTCACATTATATCTTATGAACAAGTTATTTGTGTTTTTTGATATTTTACCTCTACCATGAAGCTATTATATATCAGATCATTGGCTGGTATGGTCCTTGCTATATTCATGTAAAAGACCATTTAACACTTTGGCAGGAATACCTGAGCAGCAGTAGCAGAACCCCATTTAGCTGTTAATGAGGAGTGGGAGTGGGTGGGCCTGTGTAGATAACTTAACTCTGTTGTTTACGTGAAATTTCTAGGGAGACCAGCCACCATTGGACATAGCACTTCACCTGAAAGTAAGCCACCATAAAAATATTTTTTTTTACTCTAAGAAGAATCTCCAGGTAGGCTACTGTGGTCTCCTTTCTAGCATAAGTTTCCTGTGTATACAGTGATTACTATTGTTATTTCTGCCTTAACAGTGATTACTATTGTTATTTCTGCCTTAGTGCTTGCCAAAACAAAATAGGGAAGGATACTACAACTTTAATACTCTCTATAAAACAATAAAACGGCTCAAAGGTACAGAGAGGTGCAAAAATGAGGAACTGTAAAAAGACAAATTGCACCAATCTTACACACAACTAACAAAAAATTTTTATTGAAACACACACAGAAACGTAAGCGCTTTCGCAATTGTAATCATCGCTTCATCAGACAAATGTTTAACATAACAGAAACAATTTAAATATCGTTCCAAGGGAATCAGCTCATATTCGCAAACCAATCACAAAAGGTTCAACATTTAAACTCTGCAATAAACAAAACTGCTAAAAGCCTGATAGAACACAATAAAATATGAAAGGATGTATAAATAACCCAGGCAAGCACAGAGTGTATAAAATAGCAGGAATAAAACAACATATGTATGTGTATATATATATATATATATATATATATATATATATATATATATATATATATATACATATATATATATATATATATATATATATATATATATATATATATATACACATATATATATATATATATATATATATACATATATATATATATATATATATATATATAAATATTCCTAGACTAAACTATATGCAAAATGTACAAAAATATGTTTAAAATAAATTTGTATATATAATAAATAAAAAGAACGTCCAAAGGTAAAAATGCTTAAGACGGCATTATTTGAGAAAAGGTTTAAGAGATGTAGTGCCACTTAAACCGGGGGAACGATATTTAAATGGTTTCTGTTATGTTAAACATTGTCTGATGAAGCGATGATCACAATCGCAAAAGCACTTATGTTTCTGTGTGTTTTTCAATAAAACTTTTTGGTAGTTGTATGTAAGATTGGTGTAATTTGACTTTTTACAACTTTAATATTCTCTCCAGAAAATTACACAAAGTGGTTTGCTGTTAAGAATGACAAAAAAAAGATGTTGTCTAAAATCCTTTTGGAAACACTAGCAGCTGAAATAGCAGCCTAAGAAACAGCAATTGCTAGGTGATAGTAATATAACCTACAATCTGTGATAGTTGCGGATTCATGGTACACTTCACTGTAGTAGCAGTTTAGTAAAACTGTCTAGGGAACCTGTTGAGGCAGTACATCACTAGAACATACAGACAGACAGATAGACCACCAGCTCCTCCAAATCCATAAGGTTGGAGAACTGAGTTATCTCAAGAGTTATAGGGGCTACTCTGTACCCAACTTTGACATTTGTAGACCACTGAAGAGACAAATGGGGGTAGCTCTTTCTTAGACCTCTTTCTTTATACTAGCTACCAGACTGCTATAATGGTGAGAATTGATTAAGCTGTCTAAAGGTCTGGCTTCAATTGTCTTCCATCTAGTAAAAAGTACATTCCAGTCTGATATTTTTTTCTTAAAACTACTCCCAGCTTTGAAGCATTTTCAATCACACTGTAGTTACATGGATTTCAGAATGTAAGTCAATAACAAACATATACATTTCTCTACTCTGTAAACAGTTTAGCAGTGCAGTATTGTATGTGTGTGTCATACCTCTCAACCTCTTAGCACAAAAAATCTGGACAAAGCCAAAAATAATGGGGAAGACAAAGCTCCAAAAATGTGGATACATTTTAAATATTGCTCTCATAAACATAGAAAGTTGCTAGAATAAAAGGCAGTCCCCTGGATTCAGAAAACTTCCATGCAGGAATGGCTTATTCCTGCATGGAAGGGACCATTCCCATGCAGCACAGCAGTGTGCCATGCATATGTATGAAGGCACGCTGCCGTGCTCTAAAATTCCGAAGCCATACTGGCATAATATTAAAGCTTAGCTCTAACATTATGCCACTATTTCAGTGTCTGCGGACACTGAAATGTAAAATAGAAGCATTTCAGTGTCCACGGACACTGAAAGCAAAATGGCAGTAGGAAAGCAATACAGGGGGTGCTTCACAGCTGTGACCCCCCCCCCCCTGTATTGCTAAAGTGCCGTACAGCACTTCTGCAGTCTGCAAAAGCAGGTAATGTGTGCAAATGCACACATAACAGGGGTGGAGATAAATCCCCCAGGTGTACACAAGCACAACCCCAGCCCCACAAATGAAATAGAGCACATACTGAACATGTCATGCATCAGCATGAAACATAAAACAGAACCTTGAAAGCCCAATCATTGCAATATATCACAAACGCAGTCCCAAGTAGTTGTCACAACACCACAATACATACCCTCATAATCTACAGAAAATAATAATAATAATAATAATATATCCTTGTTTATAATTCCCTAAGGGATGTTTAAGTGTAGCTAAGTGGGTGTGTACATTATAGCTTAAACATCCCATAGGAGTTAAATTAAAATAGATAAGCAAAAATGTCCAAGCCATGATAGTGTAGTGATTAGAATAACAGTTTTATATGGATCTGTTCAGGGTCCAAGTCCCAAGACAAGCAACGTATTTTATCATGTGAAAGTAGTGTTAAACTTATTTTAGTAACCCCAGGATTCATGAATCCTCCATGTAAGAGTAGAGGAGGCTTACACGGAAATGCCAGTATAAGAATAAGATGGCAGCGCGCCATGCATATTAATGAGGGCGTGCTGCCTCAACTCTAAGGCTAACACTGAACATGCACGAGTGTAAGGGGCATGTCGGACTGCCGAGCAATCCAAAAATCCACGCCCCTGCAAGTCTCACAATAGGGAAATGTCAACTGACGTGAGCGAGTCCGCTCAAATGTGTACATTCCGAACACTACACTCCCCCACATTCTAAACCCCAGTACAATAATAAAATGTAAATACTTTTTTTATTATTCCCAATATAGCTGCCCGTATTTGCACGTGTTTGCGTGGGTTTGCCCATTGCTTAGCTACAGTTAGCAGTAAGACATCGAAGAGGATAATAAGAAACTTATATGCAAATTAAGCAAAATAGCGTAGTGGTAGAACCTTCACACTAAGAGGAGGCATTCCCGATTCGAGTCCCAATACTCCCCTTTTTATTTCCTATTGGAAATCTGTATATGAAAAGAATTCCTGCCATTTACCAATGAAATTTTATTAAAAAGCATTGAAATGGCCTATGTAGTAGTGAACAAATTTTATATATAAGAAAGTGAAATGGTTATGCATACTGATGAATGCACAAGTAATGTATCTTAAGCAATGTGAAGCACTGCTAAGCAATGTTTACCAGTATTAAGCACATGTCAGTATAATTGCTCATAGCTTAGTACCGCTTTAACTAGTGCAATGGCTTTGCGAGGAGCTGCGTACCGCGCCAACTAGCGCAACGTAGAGCAACGTAGAGCAACATCGGGCACCGTAGAGCAATGTAGAGCAAAGTCGGTAAAACATAGTCACACCTCCTAGCCGGTCTGGCCAGTAGTGAAATAAAAAGCAATGACAGGTCTCGAACCTGGGATACTGTGCACCATAATCACAGTACTGAACTACTAAGCCATGATAGCTTTTCATAAGTATGCACTTTCAACACACACATACATATCAATGTAAGTTTACCCATTGCTAAGCAGGTGTACCTTCAGCTGCATTTTTTCAAAACTGGCCAATCACAAATAAGTGCGGGAAATTATGCATATTTAAGCTCCATAGGTGGGAATACTAGCCATAACTGGTTGTAGCTCCCATCTGCAGGCAGCAATGGCTGGTGCTGGAGAGGGCTCTCGTTTTCGAGCGCAACGTTGGGGCATTGAGGAGTCCAAAGTAATGGTTTGGCTCCTTGTCCACCATCATGAGGATGGACTCCTGCAGGGCCAGTACCAGGGCACCCAATACAAAGCGGAAGCCTGGGACGGTCTAGCTCATGAACTCACCAGTGCCATAGGCATCCCTCGGACTGGTGAGCAGGTCAGACACCACCATGCAGACCTGAGAAGATGCAAGGTGGATCAACTAGACCAGTGGATCCAGGAGGCCCATGGGATGCCCAATGCCCCACTACTGAGTAAGTAGCCATGGAATTAAGTATGTAAGAATTGCTATTCTAGTGTATACTATGGATAGGTATGTCTCAATATCACTTCAATTACTTCACAGCTGCAGGTGTCCATGCTGCGAATCAGCAAGCCTATGCAGACAGGCTGCTAAGGCTGTGCCACCAGGCAGGTTAGTAAGTATTCTGCATGTACTGTTATGTAAAATAAATGAGAGAGCCTGAAAATGTGTTTAAACACAATAAATAAAGGTATAATAATTCTCTAATAATTATTCTGCATGTACTGTCTTATAAAATAAATGAGAGAGCCTCTAGAAAAGTGTTTTAAGTCTTTAATAAAGGTATAATTCCTGGAGTGTGTCTGTGTCATTTTCTTTGATATGTTGTTGTACTCTTGCATTATAGAAATAGTACTGTTGTATTAAGTGCTGTTAACACACAGCTGGGTAGATCCATATAAAGTGGATGAAGGGAGTGCCAGTAGCTTTTAAGCATATTCACAGTCCTCAACTGTTGGTTCATGCCCAGCATGTATAGGTTAATCTGGCACTTGGTATTGTTTTCCCCAGAAATGTCATTGTGCTGGCAGAAATGTAGGGAGCTGTTAACATATAAAACTGATAATTTCACCTACACACATTTAGATACGTATATGAAAGTAGAGCTGTCAGTGTACCATTTCAGCAGTAGTGTGTCTGAGCAATTCACAAAATATGTAGCAGTAACATCTGCATCCCAGACAGTTTGTATGTCAGATACAGCCCATGTATATAAAGATCTAGCAAGACCCAGTTCACGATCTAAGGACAATTATGTAATGTAATAATAGATGTAGGGGACATATAACTGCAGTTAATAGGAATGTAGTGTAAACTAGAAGGATATATAAGTTGTTAATGGAGCTATCATTTTCCACCCTACTGTATGTGCATAAAAAATGCAATTCCACACCTCAATGGGTATGTCTAATCTCAAAACATTTGTTGGGACATATGTCCTATTGGTTTATAAACATCTGCATTTATTTTGATGCATGTGCCCTGTTCAAATACCACAATATTGGTGGCCTGTTGCCATCAATTAAACTTGCATGCTGTTGCAATGTCCACTGTTGAACCATATATGCATGTGTCATGCTTGCTGTTCAACTGTTGGAACTCTGGTGTGTTGGGTTAATGGGAACACTTCTGCATGCTGTTATAACTAATTGGGAATGCTGTTGACTGTTACTAACCCATATTTTCATTAAATCTTCCTAAACATAGAACGTATGGGAAGGCCGGTCCCAACGGACTCACCTGTCCCACCTCAGCTGGCGATGGCACCTGACACCAGCAGGTTCAGTGCCCAGCCTGGGACCTCCTCCTCCATTGGCCCTGTGCCACCTTTGAGTGGAAGAGCTGCAGAGGATGGGGCTCGTCCCCCCCCCGTGCAAGTGTGGGCGGAGGAGGGCCACCTATCACCCTCCAAATGGTTCGGGCTGTGGTTGCGAAGGGAGATCAAGCATAGTGTCGCTGATCCTCTATGCCAGCTTGAGGCACGGGTGGCATGCCTCACGGGTGAGCCTGCCCCTCCTACGCAGCCCTCAGCACAGCCACCATCTGGGCTGTGAAGGTGCAGTGGTGACTGCCCATGGGTGGGGATCTCAGTTTCACTGTTGCCATCTGTGGGCTCATGGGCTTGCGATTTCCAAACATCCTTCCACGTCAATGGTGTTCACCAACCACATGTGTCATATTCCGCCCCTGTATGCATCTTGTTTGTCTTGTCTGTGTACCTCCCTAACCTACCTCCCCAAATATACCTACTTCCCCTACCCCACATTCCACTCTCACCTGAAAAAAAAAAAGGGGCATTCTGCTCCCCAAAAAAAAATTACGTCCCATACATAGCTGCCCATTTTGCACACATGTATGCTGGACACATAAACTGATATTTAATTGGCAGTACAACACACTTTGTTGTCCTCACCCCTCTTACAGGGGTTGAAGGTTTCATATTTCACTCCAAAATGATTGCATATGCACAGCTGTTGCTGTTAAAGAAATGGGCAGCTATGGGCCTTCCCTACACCCGTCCTGCACATCCCGAGCTGTTTTCCCTACTGTCTTTCCCTCTTTGTACCCCATTTTCACCACTTTCCTATCTCCTCATTTTCTTTTCTTTCAAAGAAATGAGCACGGGGGTTAGCGGGGGTAAGCACTTTTAAGCAGTAGTTAGCGGGTTTGTGCGAGTGTGCACCTGTGTGGGCTTGTGTGTGCCTGTGTGCGCTTGTGTGCACTTAGCTAAGCTTAGCTAAGCATCGCCAAACCCACGCAAACCTGCACAAACCCGCTTACAATGGCTTAAAAGTGCCTTAGTCACTCTGTATGTCAGGGCCCTTGTTCTGCTCAGCAGCAAAATAAAATACCTCTGTCAGTCTCGAACCCCAGACCTTGTACACACTAGACTGCATGAAGGACCACTGAGCCATGGTAAACATACAACAAATTAGTGCTGAAATCAATATATCATGCATCAGAATGAGTGAATGTAAAGGACAAATAGGAATGCCATAACACAAATCCTGTTCTGTGGATCTTTACCAGCAGTTCTTATGGAATTGCATTACATGACTGTGAAAAGAGAACCAGCCATTCTAGCAGGAAATAATGTTACAGCAGCACTTTACAACCCCCACACAGTATCATAGCAGGACAAACACTAGCATATCTGATTAGGGCAGATGCCATACTTCCCAACTGTGACTAATTTACAGGCATGTCCCTGATTTCGAGACAGGTTTTAGCTGTGTCCCTCTGAATCCCTCTGAAAGCTACTGACACTAGGCAAAAAGGTGGTGAATTACACTTAATAAATAATGACAATAAGTAAGAGTTAGACACCACTTGTACTTCAGGAAATGTGTATTAATCCATATGCTCTGGTTCTCTCAAAGTCTCAACCTAATGTCTCTAATATTGTAAAGATGTTCCTCACTTCTACCTACTTTTCCCTGAGTATGTTCAAATATGTACCTGAGTGTTTGAGCGGCCTGACAGAGGCAGAAATACACAGGCATATCAGCTATTCTGCTGTTACACACTGTGCAAATAGCTTTTGAAGGAGTTCCAGAAGCATACCCTTATGTAGGAGTACAACACTGAAATACCAAGGGATGTAGCCATGTACTGGTAGCAACCAACTGTGACAATGCCATTGTTCCTGTGCTGAAAAGACCGGTGTGGTGCTCAAAGAATAACAGGCTAACCTCTGGCTACCATCTGGATAGGTCCACAGTTGGGAGCTACGCAGACAGACTACTTGCCTTGGTAAACTAACAGGTACACAGCAACCCTTTAAGTCCAGCAAGATAAAGTTCACACATTAATACATAATGCTCTCTGTTCTTCTGCACCCCTACTCAAATGTACAATAAACCTGTGTGTTCAGGGTCTACCAAAGATGTAGGTAGGCATACTCAGTACTGAAATGTGTCCATTTTTCTTGAGCAGCCTGTGCTAATGTCAACACTATAAAAGCACAAACTGTTCAAAAGTGAGTAAATTAATATTCACAGTATAGCATTTCACAAACAGTTCATGTGCCAAATGAATACATCTCAATAACTACTTTTGTATGGCAGTTAATTGTATAAGTAGAAAATAAACTACAACTCCCATGTATCTTGTGTTAGCATTTGTAGGGGTGAGTACAATTCTACACTGACAACTGTGTAGTGGAAGTGGCAACATTCAGGTCTGAGTACAACATTTAAATCACTGGCTACACCCCTAGCTTCAGATATAAGAACTATACCAACCTTCTGACTTACACAATGGTGTCCACAGCAAACAAGCATGGGCCCCACCTTGGAAAGCTGAAAGGGCTACGCCTACCTGACATAGCAATTTATAGCATTGGGTTGCTATGACAGTGAGTACTGCAATTACCACACAGCAGGCTGCATACAATTACCAAATGGTGGCCACCAATTGGTGCAGAGGCCATCACATGCACATGTGCAGATACCTATAAAAGCAGGCTGTACTTGCTGGCCCCACATGCAATCATCCCATATCCAGACACTGAGAGAGAGAGAGAGAGAGAGAGAGAGAGAGAGAGAGAGAGAGAGAGAGAGAGAGAGAGAGAGAGAAGAGAGAGAGAGAGAGAGAGAGAGAGAGAGAGAGAGACAGAGACAGAGACAGAGACAGAGACAGAGACAGAGAGACAGAGACAGAGAGACAGAGACAGAGAGACAGAGACAGAGAGACAGAGACAGAGAGACAGAGACAGAGAGACAGAGACAGAGAGACAGAGAGAGAGAGAGAGAGAGAGAGAGAGAGAGAGACCCCATCCACACCAGTGGGAAAAAAATAAAGAAAAGAATTAAATAAAGGCAAAGATACAGCAAACTGAAAACTACGAACTCATACAAAGGAAAGGTATGTAACAGATATGTATTTACTGGCATGTAGTAGATGTATTTGAAGATTACTCTACATACTTTGAAACATCAATATGTGGCAGCAGTACATATCTATGCACAGATGCCCTGCATAACTACTGCTATGGACAAATCAGTGTGTAGCTGTGTACAGTGGGACATAACTGTGATATATGTAGCTCAGCATTAAATGTCAAACATCTGAACCATGTTATCTGTGTTCTGTACAGTAGTGTGGACAATGGCTGTTTGGGGGAGTAGTGCATACAGCTATATAACCATGGATGTGACAGAGTAACGCATGCATGATAGTCATATCAACATGTAGCTTAGCATTGGCAACTGCTGTACCAGGCTAGTATGCTAATCTAGCATTTGCAGCTATGTATACACCCTCTAATATTACTGTGTGCTCACACGTGACACATGTTCATGTTGCAGCAAGGCCCAACAGGTCAGCCGTGAGGTCCAGGGACTTACAACAGTGTGGACCTTGTGTGTGTATGGCACACACATATGCAGAGATATATCTGTGTCAGATATATTAGCATCTGTACATGTGCATAGAGCAAGGGACATATTGCAACTGTTTCTGAAGGGAGGTCATATATATATATATGCTGGTAAAGGTTGTTATGTGCATATTTGTATGTAGGTAGTAGTGTGTGGCAAACAAGACAGCATACAGTGCTGGTATATGACATATGGTGGTCAAACGCTGTGGGTGTGATTTGTTAGGTTTGCAGTGTTGCAGCCAGTGAGACCTGCTAAAGCCACATGTATATATATATATATATATATATATATATATAGAGAGAGAGAGAGAGAGAGAGAAAGAGAGGGAGAGACAGAGTCATATTTACTGCGACAGATGCCCGGTTACAAAGCCATGGCCTCAAGCTCAATGTCTGAAATTCATTGGCATCCCTTTTGCTAAAAACTCTGTACCCATGAACTACCACATAGGTGGTAGTCGACTTAACACCGAAAGTGTGATAAGAGACCATGGGACATAGGTGGACAGTAGTCTCCCCCTTGATAATCACAGTGCCACACTAGTCATGTAATCTGTCTACATGGCACACCTCATCACAAAGGCTGTGTCATCTAGGGGAAAAGAGGTCAGTGTTCCCCTCTCCTCATCACTCACAAAACCCATTATAGAGTACAATGCCCCTTCTGGTATGTACCTCACAAGACATCTACAGCAACTGGAAAGGCCACAGACATACCTCACAAAGAGTAATACTGTCCTCAAACAGATGCCCTATGCAGACCGTCTCATCAAACCACAGCTAGACTGTGTCACATACCGGCAACCCAGAGGTGACCTCTGCCTAACATACAAAGCTATGTCAAACCCAGAGCTGTTGGACATGCTCCACGTAAACAGATCACAATCCCTACGAGCTACATGCTCTAGGGACCTAAACCTTGTCACCTCAATAAATAGAACATGCTGGAGGGATAGATTCCTATCTCAGAGACATCCCATACTCTGGAACAAACTACCTATCAACAACAAACAAAGCTCCTCAGTAGCACTCATCATGAATAGTCTTGATGATTGGATGGGAGATAGGAAATACACCCCGGGAATCACCTTTGTGGCTCTGCTTGACAGGGACACATGAAACTAAATTACTTGGGTGTCAAAGGCCAGAGTACTGTCTGGCTAGGCTTCTATAGGCCCTAGGGCCAATAGCCTATTACCTACCTATGAAGCAATACACACCCACATGTACTTGTTGCAATAATTGCTATGTGAGGTTGACTGAGTGTGATATTGAATGTGTTGGTGAATGTGTCACAGATGTGTATATGTGGGATAGCTTAATGGGAAACTGTTTATGTCATGGTATTATGTGTCCTAGCTCTGATCCCAGCAAAAGATGTGTATGCTATTGCTAGCCAGAAAAAGCAGTATAGCATACGGTCTGACATAGTCCCTTTGTGTTAACTGGGGTGTGCCATTGGAGGATAAAGCAGTACATGTATGCTCATTGATTGGTACTGGTGGTGAATCAAACCCCTGTATGAACTGTAGTACTACCTGAAGCAGTAGGCCTAAACAGCACAGTATGGTGTATGTCCACATTGCTTGGAAACACTGTTTTGTGTGTTCCCTGTAGTCCTCACAGATTACATACCTCAGGCATAAGGGTTTGTAAGTACTGACACACAGTACTGTATGGTACACACGTAAAGCTCATCTGGGTTGCCATACCTCTGTGTCCTGTATGTATGTCTGATGTGTGTGTGGGTATGCCTGTAACATGCCCTCGGTCATATGTGTGTTACAGGATATAAGTGCATATCTAGCAACATGTATAGTCTAGTACAGCAGTACGCCAACTATATTCACGAATGTGCACATATTGTAGGCAGGGGTTTTCCATCAACAACTAGTGTGGTATACTGGTAATACTGTAACTGAACTTTGAAATCATTGCAATGGATTACATATTTCATTATGCATTAGCTTGATATATACCTCCTGTGGCTAGGTGGTGCATTGTGTCGCATACAGTGTGCCATGTACTGTTGCATAGTCTTACATAGTGGTTTCTCTTTGTTGCTGTGCAGAAAATGTTTTAATATATAGAGCGTGTCAGGCACTGTCAGGCAGTTGTGGGTTGAGCACTGATATGTGGTATTGAAAGTGTGTATCCTCTGACAGACAATAGTATGCAATTTATGGCAGTTCAGTGATATCTGTACTGTAGAATGTTAAGTGTGCCACATGACTTGCTCACACATATTGTTTTATTGTCTGACAAGGTCATGGCCCACCATCGCAATCCAGCCTATAGCTGTGCAGAGGATGAGATTTTAACCAACTGTCTCATCCAACAGTACACCCTGCTATTTTCAAGAACCAGCCAGGGCCAGCATGAGCAGACTGTGCTGTGGCAAGATGTTGTCCGTAGGATAAATGACATAGGCATGCATAACTGGACTTATGAGCAGGTACGACATCACTGCAGTGATTTACTTAGACATGTCTGGCAGCGTGCGTCTGATGTCCATAGGCAACAGCTTGCCACAGGTGGTGGGGTTGCCACCCATCCCCCCTCACCAGAGTGGAGGAGCTGCTCCTGAGCCTGGAGGCTCCTGGCCAACAACAACAACAGCACACATGCATCATCATGGAGGCTGGAGTCCCCCCAGCAAGTTCACATGGAGCATGCAGGTAAGATGGCATATCTGTAGACTACTGTTACCTCTATTGTTAGATCATGCATATGTGAGATGTGTACTGTGTAGTTAGAAGAATTGTAGCCTGGTATTGTTCAATACTGATAATTTGGAACATGATGTGTAGGCCTGTGACTGTCAACCATTGTGCTACTGTAAGATTGCAAACCCACAGTAGAAATGCCACAGTTGTTGCCACTGACAAACTGTTTCATATCCTTGTAGGTCCCTCTGGTGTGACAGCAAGGCAGCAGACCCATGCTGGTGAGTGTGTTCTACATTTAATATTGCTAACAAAATGTGCATGTCATAGGTGAGGTGTAGGCCATGTACACATGTAACACACCTATGCATAATGCATGCTGTGCATGTTTACTGTGAGACTATGCCCATCTCAGTAATGTGAGTGGCTGCCTCAAAACACATGCAATACACAGAGCATCCCAAACAATTGTGGCTACACTATAGTGGACATTGGATAGGCAGTCGATACACATGCACATGACATACACAACTCCATCATACGCAGTACATGTTAATATGCTACACATGGCATATTCAGACACACGCTGTAAGGTCACACTCCAGTATCCCAAATGTCATCCACACAGCACACATAATATACCTGAAGGGTAGAGGCCTATCATGGGGCAGTGCGACACTCTCCAACACACAACACATTCATGTTAGGCAATGCTCCCTATTGGGCACCTTACAAACCCATGTAACAACTGGCTGTGAAATGGTGAATGTAACCATGGTACTGCGGTTCAGGTACAGCATGATAGGTGCCAGTATGGCACACATAAGTAGCCTTGAGTGACCACATAATGCTGCATGATGATGGCTCATGGTACAACACGCCATCCAGTTACAGTAACAACAGTACTACACATAGCATTCATTGCTATACACCTCAATGTTGTGTGTGTGCAAACATATGCACCTATACACAATATGCATAGCAATCACCATTTGCACAAAGTGACACATATATGTCTTGTAATGCTATTGAGTGTGTAGGTCACATGACACACATTGGGTATGTGTAATGTTTAATGCTGCAGTTGTGTTGTAGCATGCCATGTCATGGCTGGCACTGGCATGTCTATAATATGTTCTACACTCACCATAACTACTGTACAATGGCTATGTTGGCAATGGTATTCCATCAGGTATACACGTACCACTCATTCTGTGTGTATACATAGCATGCATCAGCTAAACCAGTGTTTACAATTATCTGCTAAAGACACATACGCTCTAATCAGTAACGGATATCTATGTGACACAGATAAACATCCAGCCATGGTATGTATACCTGTGAGTGATGGTGCACAGCACATTGAAGAGCTTGTAATATTTGCACAGCAATGTTGTGTCCATGTACACGTTGCATTCCAGGGTGAGGACAATCACTGAACAACAACACACATGCATCAAAGCCATGTATACTGTTAGTAACAAGGACTGTCTGCACTCGCAATGCAAGCTGTTGAGCAACACAAATCCTGCATGCTGACACATGTGATATGACTGTTTGTCTTGTGATACTGTACCCCACCAACTGCTATTGGGTATGTTCTGGATTGCTGCTGGTGTGTGTGTGTGTCTCTGCTTTAGTGAGGAGTGTATTTGTGTGCATGTGTGCATGTGTGCATGTGTTCATGTGTGCATGTGTTCATGTGTGCATGTGTGCAAGTGTTCATGTGTGCATGTGTTCATCTGTTCATGTGTTCATGTGTTCATGTGTGCATGTGTGCATGTGTTCATGTGTTCATGTGTGCATGTGTGCATGTGTGCATGTGTGCATGTGTGCATTTGTTCATGTGTTCTGACATCATGTACAGGTCGTAAAGTGTGTTTCCTGTCTTCCTCTCACAGGTGCTGAGGTTGTGCTGGTTCACTGCAGCAGGGAACCTGATGTCACTAACTCAAATAGTGATAATGATGATAGGTGTGTTGAGGCACAGGCATGTTTGCCAGGGTCTGTCTTTGGGCCACCAATCAACAGTACACAGCTGTCCACCCCATCCATGCACACAGTCATACTGCCAATACATCCCTCATCACCAATGCCCTTAGCTGAGGGACAGTCTACAGTCGGCAATGGCCAGGACAGTGTGGTACCTATGGCACATGCATCCAGACACAGCAACCATACCCAGAGGTCTGGAATGGTACCACATAGGCAGATGTCCAGGGGGTCTCGTCGGAGCACTGCTGGTCATCATGCAACTGGCAGACGTGCCACAGGTCTTACAACCTCATGCATGTTCTAGGCTGTCATGGAGGCACAGGCACGTATGGAATGGTACACCAGACAGGGACTAAGGGCACAGAGGGCACATAACACCACTTTAAATGACAGTATCCATGACCTAGCAAGTGCCATCTGTAATTAAACTGAGGTCATGGATAGACATTGGGGTGAGACATTAGATGTCCTCCGCAATGTCATGTCCATGTGTCAGGACAGTGCAGGACGGGTGAGACGTCGATGTGGATGTATGCCAGCAACATCAGCAGCTGGCAGTCACCGCGGATATCCCTCAAGTCACAGCCGCTCCTGTAGTGCCAGTTCCAGCCCCAGCAATGTTGGGGGTGGGTTCTCCACAGACCGTCCTAGGAGACCACGTGCACGTGGCTCTGGACAGTCCCAGCAGGGACCTGGGTCCAGTGTACATATGTCTACCTCTGAGGATAGTACTCAGTCTGGCTCAGTACCTGATACTGTCAGTAGCACCCCTGCCAGGCACAGGTACCATATCTGTGGCCAGAGACGGTGATCTGTAAAGCCTGGCAGGTACAGTCTGTGGCTGTCCCACAAATCCCCGTATATGGCAGCCACATGGTGGAACTGTGTGCGTGCAGACACACACACACACAGAAACCAGACACCTAGGGCTAACACATACCTGCACACATTACATCAACATTGACCCATACCAGTATTCTTGGCCCTCACACACGCACACACACACACACACACACACACACACACACACACACACACACACACACACACACACACATACACATGTCAATTGTATGGCTCAATGTAGGCCTCTGGCAAACCAACAACACACCCTGTGCATATGATGAACCTGTGCTACCTCCTGTCATCTGTAACATTGATGCAGGAACAGGCTAACATGGTGCTGATGCACATGGTGACTTTATGGCAGTATAGCAATGTTAGCATGTTGAGACTCAGCAGTAAAGTGTAATGTAATAATGAAGGTGTAGCTGAGCAGGCATGATGCATTAAAGCTATGATTGTCAATGTAGTATTGTTTACACCAGTGTTAATCCGAATTGTATATTGTCCGGCCACATGCCACTTCGCTGATGTGTGTAGTATTGGCAGCATATGTTAGAGAGTGGACAGTACGTGTGGGATGTGTGCAGCACAGGTTTGCAGGTATACATTTGTGAACATGGTGGAGGTGCACTGTCTGCATGTATGAGCATAGTGGACACATGGGCAGGGTGACATGCCCTGTATTACAGAGTGTTAACACTCCATAGTTTCTATTGGTGGCCAGTATGCATTGTACTACACACATTTTGGAACTTGGGTACAAATGTGTGTATGACATGGTTTGACACTGTGCTGTGGGTGATACTGTTACTATCTGTCATTGGTTTGCATTCTGGTAGTATACAGAACCTCCACAGCCTGACCATAAACAATTGTTAGATGATGTCTTGACAACTGACACACAGATGTAGGACACACAGTAACATTTGTACCCTTCAGGAACTATACTATGCCAGTAACCAGTGGTGTTCACCTGCACCCATTCCTGGGACCACTCCTGATTGCCATATAGCTCACTTAGGTACAAGCAAACACAGTAGGGATATGTCCGTCCATGTCTGGGAATGCATACTGTGGTCTATAATGCATTCTCTAGATGACACATACATCTTCCACAAGGGTATCATATGGACAGATACCTGTTGTCAAACCCATGCTGTAAAACAATAAGCCAACTAAAGCATGGTCATCCACCTTTACAAAACATAGTATCCCCATAGTACCACATAGGTAGTAGCCCACAACATGTTGACAGGTACCGATGTGTACATACTGCCAAATGTTACATCATCTCTCCTTTGGTAATCACATTTCCAAAGGTATTTTAAAATCCCTTGGTGAATCACATAAGCAATAAGGGGTCTGCATGCATATCCACAAAGTTTGTTGTACACCTATAATGAAGAGCCATCATTGACAGACTTTGCTGCATTTTAACTGGTCTGAAATATACCTCAGGCATAAACCCTCACTCACACTATTCAATAGAAACCATAATGAGTGTGCGTGACATGGATGACCTAGGCCAGGAATCACTGCAGTGGCTGGGATTGTCACAAGCATACAGATGTGACCTAAGGACTGGAAAGCAGCAGCACACTCTGGCAAAGATAACAGATGTGTTCATGGAGAAAGCAGGGTTCCCACCTCTGAAATAATTGAGGTCACATGTACGTATATGTATTTACCACACAGCTACCTGACGTGCAATGCACATACTGTTGTCATTATGATATGTCATACAGTAGTAAAAGTAAAACCCACAACACAGTGACCAACTATGTCACACACATAGAGTACACACACACTCACCAAGTGCAGGATTCAAACCCCTACCTAACTACTTCATGATACTAGAGCAATATGCATTTACACGATGCACTATAAACATTACTGGGAGTTCTCTTTTCCACATGTATATTTGTAGGATGGTGACATCATCAGACTTGACAAAGATAAGTATACCACTTTTAAGGTGTTGTAGTTGTCTCCAAAAAGGTTGCTCCTCTACAAGGAGATACACACACACACACACACAGTTATACAATTGTCAAGTGCAGGATTCAGACCCCTACCTAACTACCTCATGATACTATAGCAGCATGCATTTACATGACGCACTATACACATTACTGGGGGTTCGTTTTTCCACAGGTATATTTGTAGGATGGTGACATCATCAGACTTGACAAAGATGAGTATACCACTTTTAAGGTGTTGTAGTTGTTTCCAAAAAGGTTGCTCCTCTACAAGGAGATACACACAGTCATCAAGTGCAGGATTCAAACCCCTATCTAACTACCTCATAATTCTAGAGCAGTATGCATTTACACAACGTGCTATACACATTATTGGGGGGTCTTCTTTCCACAGGTATATTTGTAGGATGGTGACATCATCAGACTTGACAAAGATAAGTATTCCACTTTTAAGGTGTTGTAGTTGTCGCCAAAATGGTTGCTACTATACAAGGAGATACACACACACACACACACACACACACACACACACACACACACACACACACACACACACACACACACACAGTTGTCAAGTGCAGGATTCAAACCCCTACCTAACTACTTAATGATACGAGAGCAGTACGCATTTACACGACACACTATACACATTACTGGGAGCTCTTTTTTCCAAAGGTATATTTGTAGGATGGTGACATCATCAGACTAGACAAAGTGGGTTACATTAGGTGACATTAGGTGGGCTACATAGAAGGAATTTGTAGACACTTTGGCAATGTGATCATCAAAGGAGAGTTTACTGTCTACCTGGGTCCCCAGGGCCATAATTACATTCTCTGTACATACTGGATTCCCACCTATGTGGTAATTTTTGTGCACTTTGTTTTATCCAAAGGGGATGGCTATGCATTCTTTGGCATTCTTCTTGAGGGCATTGTTTTGACACCAGGTATCTGTCTCTGTAAAACCCTTCTGTAGGATGTCTGTGTCAGCCGTGGAGTCAATTATGGACCACAGTTATCAGTCATCTGCAAACTTGTTCAGCCATACTCCTCCCGTGCTTGCCTGTACCTCTGGGCAGTATCTACTGAACAGGTGGGGTCCCAGGACCAATACCTGTGGGATGCCATTTGTGACTGGTTTAGAGTTGGACATGGCACCTGCAACTCTGAACATGTGTGTTTGATCTGTGAGCCAATTGGACACCCATCCTGTGACATAGCTGTTAATGTTCAAGCTGGTAAGCTTGTCCATGATGCTAGAGTGCGGAATGGTGTCGAAAAGCCTTAGTGAGGTCCAGGTGGGCTCTGTGGACTACATTCACTTCCATCTATGTCCTTGGTAACTGTTTCAAATACGTCCACTAGGTTTAGGAGACAGGATCTACCTTTAACAAAGCCAAGTTGGGTAGAGTCCAGTGTCTGGAGGTCCACATTGTCTCTGTTTATGGTTTCCATGATAATTTGCTCCATAGCTTTGCAGACCAGGCTGAGTAGGCCTATAGGGCAATGGTTTCCTGGTTTTGTTGTGGCACCCCCTTTGTGGAGCTGGATGACTGTTGCTGTATGCCATTCCTTGGGTACATAGCCTGTGGTAAGGTTGAGTCTGGACAGTGAATGCAGGTGAGGGTGTAGTTCCTTTTGGGGCTGGTGTAAGTTGCAGCCTGGGATACCATCCAGTCCCATTGAATCTGTGTTCTTAGGTTTGGAGAGGGCTCTTTTTACCTGCATGCCCATGAAGTCTGGTGCTCTGCATTCTTCTGGGATGGACACAAGCCCTCTTGGGGGTGATGTGGGGGGAAGTTTGCACTGAACTTGTCCCCCAGGATGTGGGCAATGTAAGTTGGTTCAGTGTATCTTTTTTCCATTTTGCAGTAGCTGACAGCAGTTTTGAGAGTTGCCACCTAAATGTTTGGTATAGCTAACGAAGGCTTTGTGGCTGTTATTCTTACATTCCCTGGCAATTTGTCTTTAGAAACTGGCCTTGGATTATTTTATGAGTGATCATTGTTTCTTCCTAATAATGATCAGTGATGCCTTTCCTTATGTGAAGTTTGCTCTATCATGTGTTCATTCCCTCCTTCTGTTGTATATCTTATTTATGTGTGACAACCACCAGCTTGGTTTCCTATTTTTGGAGGAGTGCATCATGGTTTTATTTGGCATGCCTCGATCCATGCATCCCTGTAGGTGCTCATAGAATGCACTTGTAAATTATTCTGCAGATTGTATAGCATTATCCGATAGCAAGGGTGCTTTTGAACTTTCCACTTTGGTCTTGAGAAGTGTGCTGTTTGCTTTAGAAGCTTTCTTCACAGTGGTTTCCTTGACTGTGGGGGGTGGGGGGTGATGTGGATGTCCAGTGTGATTACTTTATGATCTGATATTACCAGTGAGGGGTTTATCTCTGTTGTGTAACACTGGTACCCCATGTTGGTGATGATCAGGTCCAGTATGTTGTCACCTCTAGCGGGCGTGGTAACCAGTTGTTCCATAGCGTTTGAGTTTTTAAACTCTGGGAAGCATTGGGCAAAGGATGTTGTACACGAGTAATTCTCCCATTCAGTGTTTTGGTAGTTGTACTCTCCTCATATAATGGTGTTTGGTAGGACCTTCATATTTTCCACTGTTCTCAGGAATACTGGGTGAGGTTCCTGAGACAAGGTAGGTGATCTGTAGCAGGCTACAATCTGATAAGCAGCTTTGCCCAATGTTAATTGCACTTGCATGGTCTCCAAGGCCTCATGCTGTGCCACTAACCTGAAGGTGTGGGTATCCATAAGGTAAATGGATACACCACTTCCTTTTTTATTTCACTCTGGGTTTTGGGGCCAAAGATCCGAGGGATTGTGAGTGTTCTACGTGGAGTATGTCCAACAGCTCTGTGTTTGACATAGCTTTGTATGTTAGGCAGACATCACCTCTGAGTAGGAGATATGCGAGAGAGTACAGTTGGAGCATTTGGAGACGGTCTGTGTATGGCATGTATTTCAGGCCACTAATGCTATTTGTGAGGTATTTCTGCAGCCTTTCCAGTTGTTGTTGATGTCTTGTGAGGTACATAGCAAAAGGGGCGTTGTACTCTATTATGGATCTAGTGAGTGATGAGTAGAGGGGAACAATGTCCTCTTCTATCCTGCATGAGACACCTTTTGTGATGAGGTGTGCCACGTAGAAGGATTTCTGGACTACTGCAGGGATGTGATTATCACAGGTGTGTCCACTGTCCACCTGTGACCCAAGGTCTCTTATTATACTTTCAGTGTTAAGTATACTACCGCCTATGTTGTAGTTCATGGCTACAGAGTTCTTACCAAAGGGGATGACAATGCACTTTTTGGCATTGAGCTTGAGGCCATGGCTTTGACACCAGGCATCTATCTCAGTGAGGCCCTTTTGTAGGATGTCCACATCTTCAGTAGTTTTGGTTATGGCTCATAGTTTGCAGTCATCTGGAAACTTCATTAGCCACAGACCTTCCATGTTAAAGTTTACTTCAGGGAAGTAGATTCCAGACAGGACAGGACCCAGGACTGAACCCTGTGATACTGCACTTGTCTCTGGTGTAATGTCGTACTTGGAGTCTGCTACTTTCACAGTTGGCATCCCATTTTGTGACATAGTAATTTATACCTAGTTTAGTGGGTTTATCTATAATTCCAGAGTGGGGGGTGGTGTTGGAAGCCATGGCAAGATCTACATAGGCTGTGTGAACCACCTTACCCTTGTCTACAGTTCTGGTGACTGCTTCAATGACGTCTATCAGGTTTAGGAGACATGATCTGCCTTTTACAAACCCAACATGGTTGTGGGCCAGTGTTTGGAGATTACCAATGTCTTTTTTTATAAGTTATATGATGATAGATTCCATGGCCTTGCAGAGCAGGCTCATCAGGCTAATGGGCCGCTAGATCCTGTGGTCCATGGTGGCTCCCCCCTTGTGTAGTGGGATAACCGTCGCTGTGCGCCATTCAGCAGGCACAAAGCCTGAGGTGAGGCTATGACTGAACATGGTACGTAGGTGTGGTGCCTGTTCATTCTGTAGTCTGTGTAGACCACAGCCTGGGATGTTATCTGGTCCCATGGATGCTGTGTTCCTGGCTTTGGAGAGTGTTTTTTTACCTGTGCAGCCATGATGACAGCAACTTTGCAGTCTTCCGTTATAGAGATGTGCTCTTTCATGGGTGAGGGGGGGAGGTAAAGTTAGCACTGATCATATCTGCCAGGATGCTGGCAATATCAGTTGGGTCTGTATATTTAGTGCCATTGTGCTGCAACAAGGAGCAGACCTGAGTGTTGCCACTGAGATTCTTGACATAGCTATAGAATGCTTTGTGGTTGTCTTTAGAATCAGTGTCGATTTTGTTTTCATCACTAGCTTTGGATGATTTTATCATGGATCACAGCTTCTTACTGATGTGGACCATGGAGCTCCTCCCATCATAGGATTTTACCCTGGTTTGCAACAGTATTTTCCTTCTGTTGTGCAGTTTGTTTATGGCAGGGGAACACCAGATTGGCTTCCTTTTCTTGGAGGTTAGCGTCTTGGTTCTGTTTAGGATAGCATGATGCATGCAGTCATGTAAGTGCTTATGAAGTGCAATTGTGAAGGATTCAGTAGTCGTAACTGTATTGTCCATCTGCATGTATGTCCTGCAGTTCAGCACTTCTGTCTTAAGAAATTTTTTAACATGGTTTCCTTAATGGAGGTGTGGGTCCAGAATGTGGATATGTAGGGTGATTAGCTTATGGTCAGATGGGACCAATGAGGCACTGACGTCAGGTGTGGAACACCGGTCACGCAGGACAAACCAAACCCCATAACCAACACAAATAACCACAAAGTGAGCTAAATGCTACTCATTGCCAGAAGTCTCAGCCTCCAGATGCACACACTCGAAGCACTTATCATTATGGAGAATATTGATATCTGTGCAGTATCGGTAACCTAGTTCAAGGCTCCAGACAGCACACCAGCACTACCAGGATACTACTCATTCCATACCTTCCAGCATCAGAACCTGAATCATAGCACATAGGGTGAGGATGTATCCATATTCATCAAGGATACCTACACCTCTCTCTACATGCTCTCTACAGGATATGTACCCATAGAATGTTGCACAGCAATGTTCTTCACACTCCACAGGGGTGGGGCCACGAAAACCCCTTGGCATTCATACTCTATGAGCCTGACAAGTGTGTTCTGCAAGGCAATGGAGCCAATCATAATGGAAGTCAACAATACAGAGATTGGGAACCTTCACACAGTTGAGCACACACAGTTTGGCTTGGTCAAATGCAGACCACACCTGCTGAACTGGGAGGATTTCTTTGACAGTTATCCAGGCTATGGATGATTGAAATGAGATCCACACAGCCTACCTATGCCTCACTAAGGCATTTGACACCATTCCCCAGTCAGGTATCATATGTGAACTCAACAACCTGGCCATGAATCCATACATCACAAGATGGATTGCAAACTGGCTCACAGATAGATCCCACACATTATGAGTTGCAGGCTACATGTCAGACTCTACACCGGTAACGACTGTTGTCCCCCAGGGTTCAGTCCTGGGGTCCCTCCTGTTTGGTATAGACTTCTCAAATGTACATGCCAACACAGGAGAGTTGTGGTTGACTAAGTTTGCCTGGGAACTGAAAAGTGTTTGCCATAATAAATTCCCCGGAAGACAGACATATTCTCTAGAAGGGACTCTATGAGACAGATGTGTGGTGTCAGAATCATGGCCTCAAGCTCACTGTGGAGGAATACATAGTGATCCTCTTTGTTGAAAACAAAATACCCACAAACTACCACATGGGTGTTACCCCCTTAAAAATGACAAGGTGATAAGGGATCTGGGGACACAAGTAGATAGTCATATTTCCTTTGACAACCATGTTGCCAAAGTGATTGGGAGATCCTATGTGGCCCACCTAATCAACAAAGGGTTTGCATCAGGATCCAAAGAAGTAGTGTTGGCACTCTACTCTTACATCATCAGACCCATCATTGAGTACAGTGCACCATTTTGGATGTACTTGACTTAGCATATCCAGCAGCTGTAGAGACCACATAGGTACCCCACCAAGACGATTACTGGCCTCAAACTGGCTGACACTCTTCAATTGGAACCTTGATGAGTGGATGGGAAACAGACAGTTCATGCCAGGCATCACATCAGCAGCCCCACTAGAAAGGGGCTTAGGGTATTAACTATTAGAACTAGGCCTTGGGAGACTACCCAATGGTGTGGTGAAAGCTGCACAACTTGCGTAGGCTGATATATGCCTTTGTGGAGATAGTCTACTACATACCTATGGACCTATGTGACAGGTACATGTCTACAGGTAGTAGATGTGTACTTCATTGTACAGTCATGTTGTACAGCAGGCACATGGACCACATACACTGTAATGCTTACAGATACTGGTGGCTGTTATGTACAGTGGGAGAGATGTGCACCTCATGTCTTTCGTGCCATTGGGATGTGTGCTGGGTGGGACAGTCCTGGATGGCTCCCTGTCATGGTCACCCTCTTACACACATCTCTGCCCATCCATCTTTGGCTTATTATACTGTGTTCCCCCTATATATATATATATATATATATATATATATATATAGGTACATAGGTAGGTGATAGGCTATCTGCCTGAAGGCATATATTAGTATGGCCAGAGTGTGCAGCTATCACCACCCATGGAGTTAGTTCCCTAGGCCTCTGTGTTGTAGAGCTGATGAAGTGATCCATGGTGTGACAGTTCAGTTTCACATACACACATCAAGACTCCTCTGGAAGAGTGTTAGTGAGGGTCTCGGCTTAATGTCGGTTGGGAGCCTGTTCCAAAGCGAGGGAAGTCTGTGAGTTAGTCATGTATCCCTCCAACATGTTCTATTTAATGTTGTGATGATGATATCACTAGAGCATGTGGTACAGTGAGCTTGGGTTTACTTGAGATAGCGCATGTACATCAGTTCTGCATTGGACATGGACCTGTCTGTTGGGCAGAGATCTCCTGAGTAGACAGTATGCAACAGAGTACAGACTGAGTTAAATTCAGTCTTGTTGCATGGAGCAATTATTTAAGGCCAGTAATCCTCTTGTTCAGGTACTTCAGTGGTCTTTCCAGCTGCTGAAGATGCCTAGTCAGATTCATCGCAAGTGTGTTGTGGTACTCTTTGATGGGTCTGATGACTGATGATAGAGGGAACCTCCTTTGACCTACATGCAAAGTCCTTGGCAGTTTGTGGGGACACATAGCATGATTTTCTAACCACTTTGTGAATATGTTTCTGGAAGTAGAGATGACTATCCACATGTGTCCATAGATCCCTTATTATCACCTCCATATTTAGGGTGTTGGCACCTATGTGATATTTGTATGACTGTAGCTTGAGGGCATAATCTTACACCACATATGTCTGACTGAGACCCTTTTTAAGGATGTCTCTGTTGTCCCACACATCAATTATGACAACTTTTTGCTAAACATAGCCCTCATGTGTTTGACTGTATTTCTGGAAAGTATACACCGGACAGGAGGGGTCCCAGGACTGAGCTATGGGGGACAGCGGTTGTTACCAGCTTGAACAGAAGACCACAATTCTTACCTTGTGTGAACTATCTGTGCCCCATTTGGCAATCCATCAGATGACATACATATTTATGCACTGGTTGTTGATTTTGTGGATACGACATGTGTCTGGGATGTTGGAAGAGGCCTTTCCAAGGTCTATGTGGGACGTGTGTAGCTCATTTTATTGATGTATGTTCTGGGTGACTGCCTTGAAAACAGTCTAGCAGGTTTGGAAACCATGATCTGCCCCTGACCAAACTGAAAATGGTAGGGTTGGGTGTTTGTCGGCTCACAATAGTTCTGTTCATGAGTTATATCATGATGGACTCCATGGCCTTGCAGATCAGGCTTAATAGGCTTATAAGACAATAGTTCATATGGTCTGTTGTGCACCAACACTTGTGGAGTGTGCCAAATGTTGCTGTAACGCATTCAACGGTTTCATATACTGTACAGAGGGTTAGTCTTAACAGACTGTTCAGGTGCAGGGTCTGTTTGTTTTGGAGTTCACATATGACACAGCTAGGGAAGCCATGTCATCCCACAGATGCCATGTTTTTAGGTTTGGAAAGTGCTGTTTAACCATTGTATATGTGATTTCTGGGTTATCGCAGTCTCCAGGTATGATAATGGGCACTTTTGTCAGTGAGAGGGGGATAAATATGTATGAACCTGTCTGACAAGATGTTGGTGGTGTCAGTCATGTACATGTATTCATTTACAGTTTGCACTGACTCAGAACATATATGTGTTTACATTGATATTTATGATATTGCGAAAGAAAGCTTCATGGTTCTCTATGGACTCTTTGACAATATTTTTGCCAGAACATGGATTGGATGATGTTAGGAGTGCTCATTGTTTATTGATGATACTGATCAGAGATTTATTGGTCTTCTTTGAATTGTCACTTTCTCTGAACATGTTCAGTACTTGTAGTACATAGTTTGATTATGACAGGAGTCCAATATATTATATGGGTCTGTTTTCATATCACTGTGTGCACAAGGCAGGATTGGTGAATAGTGAAATGTGTCTGGGGTGAGAACTGCAACTGTCAGATATGTGTGGCCCACTGCTGTACTCAGACATGGCCTAAGTGTGTGAGCATGCCCAGTATGACCTTTCAGTATGCTGTTGACTGACATTTGCTTCGTTTATTAAGTGTGTGAGCATGCCCAGTATGACCTTTCAGTATGTTGCTGAGTGAGATTTGCTAAATTTGTTGAAGTGTGTGAGCATGCCCAGTATAGACATATATACTATATGTGTGTGACAAATCAAGTTGTTTTTTACTTCAGGGCTCACCTTTGTGTTGTACATTGACAGGAAGCATGCTGTGCCTGCAGTTCTTCCATGAGTCGCTTTGCATAGACTTATCAACATTTATACATACAGGGTGGACAGCTATTATTTGTACATTTCTACTCAGGGGGCACACCTGATTGCTACTGTGGGTGTACATTGGATGAGGGGTTGACCTGACACTTATACACATTTGCTAGGCCTGCACTGCTATGTCAGGTACTCCATTTCAGTCTGTACTGTTGCCTATCGTACTGGCTTGAGGCATACTACTGTACTACAGAACTTAGCTTCCAATTTCACGTATATTAGTTTGTGTCTTCACAGTCTACCCAACCCACATCACATTGCCTGGCCTGCTATTATCTGTCTGCATAGGCCTGGGGGGAAGTTCAGAGGGCATGATACTGTATTTGTTTGTGTTTGCGTTAGTCTACAATTGCCCTGCTGTGTCTCTGCCAGTGAAATGCTGTCATGGCTTAGTGGTTCAGTACTGTGACTATAGTGCACAGTATCGTGAGTTTGAGCCCTGTCACTGCTTTTTATTTTCCTGCTGGGCAGACCTGACTGGTTAAGGAACAGTAAAGCAGGTGTGAGTGTGTTTACCTGGTTTTGCTCGACTTTGCCCAATATTGCCCAACGTTGCCCAACGTTGCCCAACTTTGTGCTAGTTTGAGCGGCGTGCAGCTCCACGCAATTATGCTTAAATATGCTAAATAGTGGTAAAATGTGCTTAACACTGCTTTATATTGCTTAATATAGGGCAATCATGCCTCAGGTGGTGCTGCAGGGCTGTCTATGTCGGATGCACATAATACACTCCCTATACATGTTTGAAACATGTAGTGTCAAGTTAGGCATCCCTTTTATTGTATGTGCGAGTCAGAGAGAGGTGTCATTTCCAGGGTTCCTACTGAGTCAGTGTATGCGCTATGCATTGCCTCTTTGCCAAGGCCAGGGCATACTGGGCATGCCTCCTTCTGCCTACTGGCGCAGGCTCAGGTTGTTCCTCCTCAGAGTCACGCTGTACCTGTGCAGGCCTTGGCAATGGTAGGGGGCTGTTTGGCCCTGCCCCATGCTGTTCCTGCTGCAGCTATTTTTGCAGGATCATATTGTGTAGCATGGCACATACCATGACAATTTGGGTACATGTATTTGGTGAGTACTGCAAGGCTCCACCGGATGTGTCCAGGCACCGGAACCGTGACTTGAGCATCCCAAACACACGCTCAATAATGTTTCTTGTTTGTGCATGTGCCTCATTATGGAGTTCTTGTTTGGGTGTGTGTGCATTTCTGATGGGTGTCATCAGCCATGGCTCCAGTGCATATCCAGCATCCCCCTCTAGGTGACCATCAGGGATGTCCCCAATGGCAAATCTCTGGTACAGCTGTGCCAGATGCCAGATGTGGGAATTGTGATAGCTTCCAGTGCAGCCAGCACACACATTCATTATTATGCCCTGGGCATCACACATGAGCTGGCAGTTGATGGAGGGGAAGCCCTTGCGGTTGATGTAGACACTACCCCGCTCACCAGGTGGTGCTTTGCTGTGTATGTGCGTGCAGTCTATTGCACCCACCACCTCAGGGTATTCCGCTATTTGGTGGAAAAGACGCATATTGCTGGCCAATGCCTCACTGGAATTGGGGAAATATACATGCTCACCGACATGTGCTGACATGGCATCCAGGAACTGGTGCAGTACCCTGGATGCTGATGCCTGTGAAACCCCCATCATATCACCAGTTGGTCTTTGGAAGGTACGTCTTGCTAGTATTCATAGGCCAACACATACCTTGGTATCGACTAGGATGGGTTCCCCTCTGTTGGTTCTGTGTGTGAGGCGTGACCGGCACAGCTCAACAATTTGCTGCAGGAGGTCTCTGTCCATTCTATAGTGCTCTACTATCTCCAGCTCATGTAGGCCCTGGTAGGTTACCCTGGGTCTGTACACTCTTCTCCGTCTCCTCACTGTGGGTTGCTCAGCAGCATTCACAACATCACCACCCTCAGCACCTTGCACATGTTGGTTTATAATAGCAATGGCAGCCCCTAACATTTTGTCAGCCTTAAGCTTTTTGAGTTTTCACTCTTTCTAAACTACAGTGTTGCAGAGTTCTTGTGAAAAAACAGGTTAGACTGCTGTTTGCAGAGTTTAAATTGCTGGGCTGGGCTATTCGACTGTCTGTGTAATTGGCTGATTGTGATATATTTCACCTGGCAGCTCTGCTAGTTCTCCTTGGTTAACTTCCTACTACTTCTTTTCCTTCCTTTTTCCCTTTCTGTTTCCACAAGGGGCAGCGGCACGCAAACAAGTGCACACTAGCGCACACACACCTGCGCACACACGTGCACATGCTGTGTGCCCGTTTGCAAGAGATTTCATATATATCCATGGAGTACACCTTTGGTTTCTTGTTTTCAGCTAGTACCACTGTTAACACGCCTCTTGCAATCATGAGCAACTCACGGAAAACACAAGCCACTATGCTCCAATCACCTTACAGTCTTTCAGACATACTCCCTCATGATGTCACCTATCTTCTACTCTGCTACTCCCCTACTCCTACACTTACATTCTAGGGACATGGCTCACATGCCAGGGAAAATTGGGATTCACTATCCTTATCCTCATTTGCATAGGATTGCCTACTAATGTTTGGTTACATCTCTCACACTGAGCTTCCCCCCTTAGCAACCACTACTCAGTGGCCATGTTGTTTGCAGCCTGCCATTCACCTGCATGGCAGAACAAGCTTTTTAGTGTAAATGCACATTTGTGGCTATTTTTCCCTTTTTTTCATTTTATTTAAAGTGCAGCATGTTTGCGCGATGCTGCACTACGCTTAAACATCGGCGATCGGGGAAAAAAAAATAACATTGGATTTTAAGGATTTACAACATTTGCAAATGCCAGTGGCCTTATATTTGGTCATTGGCATGCTTCCTTAACTAGATGTAGCCTTTATTTGGAGCTGTCATAGCTCCGTTTAGCTATTTGCAGAATGGTACTCTGTTACCAACGGAGTACATTTCTGCAGATAACACTACTCTTACACGGACAGGTTAGTGGTTCCTGGATCGTAAATTTAATTCATTTGCATAGCTTTCGGCAGAAAATTAGGTAATTTGCATACCATAACACTGTCCATGCAAGAGTAGCTTTAGAAGCTCTCATGCACACCCCTACCGGCTATTGCTAAATCGCTCGGCAGACATATTGCTTGTCTGCCGTCTTACACTGTTCTTACACTCCGTGCAAGCCTTCATAAATCTGGCCCTAAATGTAAGCTATGTAGCAATTAGTTTTTGCCAACCAGGATAGAGTGGCAGTTCCAAAAGTGAGTTGTCAGTGTAGCAAAGATGTGAAACCCCCATATAAACACACGTGCCCCATACAGTATAGTCACGCAGGAATATAATGCAATGAAAGCACATAGGGAGATGTCATGGAAGGTAAATGTAAAAGTATAAATGTATATGTAAATATTTATGTTATATTACACAATGGCTGGCCATTAACATACAAAAATGAGTACGCTAATTGGCCAGCCCAAACAGACTGCCCGTTCTAAATCTGAGAGTATGCAAATGGAAAAAGGTCTGGATGCCTGGACTATTTCCATTTGTATACCACCTGTTTGCATTTCCAGTCTGCAGAGAAAGCAATGGGGAAATGAAGATCTCCACTGTATTTACAAACATATCTCGCTATGTATTATGAGTCAAAGTACTCATATAACATAGCAAGATATCATAAGAAATGCAATGGAGATCCTCCTGTCAACAGAAAAAGGAAGATTAATGTTGCCTTTTTAATATATCTCACTATGTTATATGAGCTCATCAACTCGTATATCATACTGAGATATGTAAAAAAAAAACAAATGAGATCCCCCTATCTCTGTTGCTACCTCTGCACAGCACTGATGTACTGCGTAAGTGTGGGAACATGTCCCTTACGTATGTGCAGTACATCAGAAATGGGACAGGATACTGGAAAACTGTGGAAGGGCAGCATGGAGGAATGATACAATGACATTTTTAAGAATGGTACGTATTGTTTTTCTTAAATAATGTCATTGTATAATAGCAATAACCCATGGCTGGGTGTGGGCAATGCTGTACCTATCCATGGTTGGCATTATATGGTCATGAGGGCATTGCCGTTGTGACCAAACTACACCAACTGTGGGTAAATCCAGTATTACCCATGCCCAGCTGTGGGTTATTGCTTAAATATAACATTATACGCATGATATGCAAAAATGTGCCTTAATCTGTTTGTATCCATCAGACCTTGTTCTTATCAGCAACAAAAGAGTCAGCCCTGCCAGCTCTCAAACCCAGGATGCTGTCCTTAACAATCACAACAACATAGCACTATACCATCTAACCTGTGAGATGCTATAGTGCTTTAATGAACATATCTAATATTAATTAAAAAAACAATGGTCTCAAATGTTGGACCTATGACCCTGAACATTTTAATCAGAGGAATGTACCAGTACACCAGCTGTGCTGAAGGAAATAATGTTGTTTTTCAAACATATCATGCAATAGAGGCATACAACATTAGGGGGGAAGTATTGTGGAACCCTTTGTGCATTATATATAGATATGTGCAAACATATTGACAGCAACATCTCTTTTGACCACCACATTGCCACTTTGGTCAGAAAATCCTTCTATGTGGCACATCTCATTACTAAGGGTTTTGCATCCAAGAAGAAAGAGGTCATTGTCTCCCTTTACTCTTCCCTCATTAAGCCAATCATTGAGTACAATGCCTCATTTGGCATGTACCTCACTAGAAACTTGCAACAACTGCAGAGGCCAAAAAAGTACATCACAAAGAGGATACTAGGCCTTAAACACTTGTCCTATATGGACAGACTCAAAAAACTCCAACAATTCTCTGCCTCATATCGCCTACTTAGAGGTGCTCTCTGCTTGACTTTCAAAGCCATGTCTGACCCAACTCTGTTAGAAATGCTACATCTAAAGAAATCCCAATCCCTCCTCACTACACACTCCAGAGACCTCAACCTCATTACCACAATCAACAGAACAAGTTGGAGGGACAGGTTCATAACTCAGAGACTGCCCATGCTATGGAATAGGCTTCCCATACATGTCAAGCAGAGTGCCTCACTGGCCCTCTTCAAGAGAAATCTTGATGAGTGGATGGAAAACAGAAAATTCACCCCGGGGATCACTCCAGTGCTCTGGGAACTAAGGTTGGGTGGCACGAAGCCAGGTTAATCCTATGGGCTAGGCTTGTAAAAGGCTAGTACACACCTATGAACCTATGTAGATATATATATATATATATATATATATATATATATATATATATATATATATATATATATGTTTATATAAAACATGCAGTGCAGTTATATCTGTGAACCATCCCTCCCAACCTGTTAGGGCAAGGAACTTGTACAAAGACTGTAAAAGGGGGGCGTGGGGCACATATATGGATATAGTTATAAAATAATTGTTAAAAATGAAGACGTGTGACAGCAACAGTGTGTGTTTCAGCAGACAATCACTGAAGGATATGATGATGGGAACTGAAATGTCATGTCATGTATTTTCTGACATAAATCCTTGGATCATCACCATGATTTACCAGACAAATAGAAATAAATTGTGGAACTGAACAAAAGTATGGTCCAAACATCTGGACACTCTGTGGAAAATCTGGCTGTGGAGAGGTATGCTCAGAACCCCTTAATGCAATGAATGTGGACCAAGCCTGACAAAGTGGGGGGACAAAGGCATGAAAATAAGGACATGGACAAAATACATCAGTAGATAAGCTGAGAATGTTCATGTAGTAATAGTGTATGTCCTAACATATATCAACTGAAATATCACAATTCCAGGACTTAATTGCTTCTCATTAGTTAGTGACCTCAGTACCCACATCATGCCATTGATGTGTCATGCATACATAACAGTTATGGGGACCAGACCAAAGATATTGGCCACACAACTGGACATCCTATGAATATGTGGATATAACACAACAGTAGGGAAACTACACTGAGCTACCTATCAATGTCCAGACTACAATCAGACTAACATAACACAACCCAGCTCCAGCTCTGGGGTGGTACACATGCAGTAGCAAATATAACAGGCAGTACAGGGATGTAATTCTAGTGGAACACAGACACTGGTGTGAAAGTGCATACCCCCAAACAAGTGCACCACAGTGACAGCAACATACCAGTGAGCAAATTGAACATGACAGTATAATACTGTGAGAGCAACCACATACAGTTTGGCACTCAGACATTACCCCTACATATACTGCCCTGATTCACAGTGTACTGGGAATCTGGAGGTGTTACATGGCATTTCACAGTCAGCCTCTACAAGCATACGGACCTGATAGACCACCAGCAGCTGTAGCAGTATGCAGAGTCAGGTAGGTAAAGGATGTATGGCACTCACAGCTGCTACTCTCCCTACCCAGCCTAAAAAACATAAACACACAACACTGCTACACAACCTTGGCAGTCTGTTCACAATGGGCAGACAGACATACTGTCATATGTGCAGATTTCCACAGAATTACCAGGGTGTGGATGCATAACCCCAGCCACCACTGCATACCATGGCCAGGAGTCTGCCAGGTCATTGTCAAGATAACTGGTGTGCATTTGGTAATTAATGATATACCATACCTTTGCACCTCATAGTTCAGGACATCTGGACAATGCATGGCATATGTATGGGACAGGGGGCTGGGAAGAGGAACATATCACACATAATGGTGTTACAAATTGAGACAGTAGCTGCTGTTACATGTGTTGTTGTAACATCACATCCCTGAAGGAAATTATGTGTGGAACACCAATGGATGGCAGCATGTTCTGACTACAATCCTCACATTATCCTACCAACCCCACAAAAACAGATGTTGGTCGAGGAACAGACCAAGCATAATAGGCAAAGATCTGGCCAGTCTGTGGACAACATGTCAGTTGAGAGCTATGTCAGAGGCATATCACTGTCAGATGTCAAGTCACTCAGTAAATGCATGTCCAGACAAACCCTGTCAATATAGTAACCCCCTATGTGTATAACAATGCTGATGACATACAAGCTGTACCAAACTCTGAAGCTTTGTCCCCCATGTTGCTGGGCTGTCTCCACATGTCCTGTCCTGTGAGATATTTCCACCTACTGTCTGTGAAGCTGTAGCCCCCACACCACTGAAATGTCCCCCGCAGAGGCCAGGTAAAAGGGCAAGGCTGACATGATGGGCATCCCATATGGTGGAACTAGCAGCTGTGTCCAGGCCCACAACACAATACTATCTGGGCACCTACATAGCTGCATGGCCTCAGCAATACCCGACAGGATAACATCAACCCCCTCAAGGTAGGCTGAATGCTTGTGGTGGACAGCAGCAATACACAAACCACAGACTTGGTCCCTAGATTGGCTGTACAGGCCAAATCAGGAGCATGCACCAACCTGGCATCAAGTCAGCCTTTGTCTAATCAAGCATATAAGATCACAGGTGGAGTACCATAAGGCTAACTATGAGTACAGATTGGACACATCCACCAAGGCCAATCACAAGGCCATCTTCACATATGTCTGCAATCTCTGAGGCCACATACCAGCCCACCCTGTAATGGTGGCCAATCAGGCCACATATACACACAACATAGCTATAGGCAACCCGCTGCGGATATGTTTAGGGCAAACATCACCCCCTGGCTCAGCAGCACTATAGCTAGATATGCACAGCACTCACACCCCTCCTCTCATCACCATTGAGCAGGTACATATTGCCTACTGAAAGGCAACAAATTTAGGTATCTATGGCACCTGATAACATCCCTGTCTGCATCCTTCATGAACTTAGGCATGTGTACCCAGCAACATTACACACCATAGTCACAACAAGGCTTGGCACAATCCACACCACATCCACATGGAAGATGGACAATGTCATCCCTTGACACAGACATGAATGAGGAGTACAGAAGTAGGAAATTAACTAGGCCTCATTAGGGGACTATGACACCTCAGGGCCAGCAGTGCAATGCAAGCAGATACAGCACTATGTTACAGGGGTATGGTGTGTTTGTGAGTAGTGGCTACTGGTATTCAATCTAGATGTGCAGGTTCTGTACATATGATTGCCAGATGTATGGGGTCCTGTGATGGGTCTCCCTTGTAATGTCTCCCAGGTGCAATGTCACATCAGCAATGGTCAACATTCTCAGTGGCTCAGACAAATATAATCATAGAAGCCATACTATACAACCATGCCATAATGTTTGGCTGGAGCCAGCAACATCTGCAGGAGAGGATTGGCCTGTGGGACAACCTTGTCCACAGGGTAAACGATGTTGGCCTTCACACATGTACATATTAGCAAGTCTGGCATCATGAAAGTGACCTCATTCACCATGCCTGGCAAAGGGCTGCTGCAGTAGCCAGGGGCCACACCCATCCCAGTACAACATCAGAATACAGACCCCCCACATACTCAAGGTGGTTGGCACCCAGGCAATGGAAGAGGAGTGTGCAGATAAGGCCCCAGTGTAGATTACTAGACTACTGTAGCAGACATACTTGTAACTGTAGAGTATCTACGTACATGTGTCAGGTCAGGTTGCAGTTGTGGATGGGATTTTCTAATGCACAGATGTGCACATCTATGGTGAAGGACAGCAAATTGTGTAGTATTGTGGGTTGTACTATACATGTACACACATGCTGCATCCATCCTATACCAATGCCACTTGTGGGTCTGCTGACCATACACCCCTCACACAACTACCTAGGTCCCTCCTGCCTGCAGGTGGGACAGCAGCCTGCAGCTGGTGAGTATGCAATTGTACTGTTCTGGTTTGCCAATAGCCTAGGCATGTGAAGGCCATGCAGTATACCATGCATACAACTGTCACTCATAGCCATATTGCTTTATGTGCATGTTCACCTGTGTTGGGGTCAACTGCATTGCAACACAGTGGGCACCACAAGGGCCTATCTGATGAAAATGTATCATCCCTGTAGCATAACACATGGCCCATCAGTGCAAGCCTTCTGGACAGAGAGCAACACAATGGTTGGAAAAACGGCCTAAGGTAGGGACATGTGTGAAACATTACTGTCATATAGTGGATATATCAGTGTACACACTTCAGTTAAGATGCCAGGTGTTTGTGATGTCTATACAAATTGAGACCACAATATGTCAATAATCATCTTTTCCAAACTGTAATGTGACCTATGACATGAACAATTCCCTGTACAAACAATCAATCTGTTGGCTACCAAATATGGAGTATACACACCCCACAATACGCTGGATGCATATGTTTGCACAGCCTTCAAATAATATGTCATTGCAGCAGCTTGTGATTTACTGACAGCATACAGTCTGCTTGGGTACACACCAGCCATCAAGTAAAGGCACTCTGACTAACACCAAATAACAGTCTGCTGTCCAAGTGGGATAGCCATGACATATGCTCAGTTGCCTGTAACAGCCATGGTTTACAGATAGCATACAAAGCAGCAAAGGGATCTCATATGTGAAAGCTATCAGTCAAGAGTGGGATACAGCAACATTACCACAGCAGTGCATATACCATGGAACACAGTGGAGACAGTTGTCAAAAGGTGGAGTGAATCTGGAACAATAGTGCTGTTGACAAGAACCTGATGTCCATAGAAAAATGATGACCACATGTCAAGACCTGGTCAGGGAGGTTGCCAGGGGACGTACAGCAGCACCAAGGGAGTTGCAGGAACCCCTAGATAATATTGGTGTTCTGTACTACCTGTGAGAACAGTCTCCCATATGCTGCATATGTCTGGCCTATGGGGTAGCGTCAGAAGATGGAAGCATTTCCACACACCAAAAGCAGCCAGGGGTGGATACAGACTCTAATTCAGCACATCATGTCTCCCAAAGGCAGGTGTGAAAATGTGTTATGGTATAATGAGACTAAGGATCAACCTCACAGCCACAATACCAACATGTATGTGTGGTACACAAGCAACAAAGCTCATAACCTGAACACTAACATCCCCATGGTGAATCACACTGGTGGCAGCGGCCTGCTGTGGGGCTGCTGTTCCACAGACAGAACAAGGCCTGTAGTCATGGTGGTGGGAATTCTGAACATTTCCTAATAACACCTACTTCTGCCCAAAATCCATCAGGCACCTGCAAGAATGCTGAGGATGAAGAGGTGTGTCAGCCTTCAACATGACAAAGAACTGCAGCATACATCCAAAGCTACCTATGAATGGCTCCACCTAAACACAACATGGGTATGGATTGGCCCAGTCAGAGCCTAGACCTACACCAGATAGAAAACCCCAGTGTGACCTGATGAGGGCTTTGCACATGAGCTGCCCTTCATTCTGACAGAGTTGGGTGACCTTTGCATGGAAGAAGTAGGCCAAATAATGCCAAGTCAGGATGTGCCATGCTTATAGACACCTTTGCAAGAAGAGTGAATGCTGTAAGCCACTTACAATCTCTGCCTAACATACAAAGCTATGTCAAGCCCAGAGCTGTTGGACATGCTCCACTTAAAGAAATCCCAATCCCTCTGAGCTACACGCTCTAGAGACCTAAACCTTGTCACCACAATAAACAGAACATGCCACTGGGATAGATTCCTGTCCCAGAGACTTCCCATACTCTGGAATAAACTACCTATCTATATCAAACAAAGCTCCTCATTAGCACTCTTCAAGAAAAATCTTGATGATTGGATGGGAAATAGGAAATTCACCCCGGGGATCACTTCTGTGGCTCTGCTTGACAGTGGCACAGGAAAATAATTTTCTTGGGTGGCAAAAGCCAGGGTACCTTTTTGCCTGGGCTTGTATAGGCCCCAGGGTCAATAGCCTAGTACCTACCTATGAACATGGTGCTTCAACAACTTATCATTTTAAGAATGTGCACACGTATGCAATCAACATATTGTACATATTGCAGTCATCATATTTTACACATATCACATGTGTTTGTTTATCGATTGGATTGCACAGGTCATATATTACATGGAAGGTGGGTGACATATTTCAATGCATTATTGTGGTCTCATCATTTATATAACAAGAACATGGCATGTTAACAGGGTTGTGTACACTTATCATATCCACTGTAAGCTTACAAGACTGGTGGTGTAACAGGTATTGTGTGACTATAAATTCACTGCTCATTTGCAGATCTGACACTCACATGTATGTCATTAATCAGTGATGTCACTCCTCAGAACATCCCTCATATGTCACAGAGAAACATAGGGGTTATGAGAAATAGTGCAGACATAGGAGCTAGACCACTACACATTCTGTGAGGATATGTACAGTTGTGAGGTATGTTCTGTAGTAGTTGCCATTGTGCTATACAGGTGGACAGCAATGATGTGTACATGGCTGCAGTCCGTGCTGGGGAAAGGCCATCACATACTAACACTAATCACGTATCCCAGAGCTCTATATTGTCAGTTACATGTTGTACAACTGGCTGCAATGCATGATGTTGACAGCTGTGTGTTATGCATGTCCCCATGTGGGTAACGTGTTGTCTGTGTAACAGATTTGTGCCACCTCACCTGTAAGTGTGAGTGTGTGTGTGTGTGTGTGTGTGTGTGTGTGTGTGTGTGTGTGTGTGTGTGTGTGTGTGTGTGCGTGTACCAGCCAACCTCAAAGTGCAGGTATTAATGTACATATGTTGTCTTCCTCTCACAGGTGGGGATGGGGTCTGGGTTCCCCCCTTTTGAATCAATGTCAATATCTCTGCAGACTCTGCCAATGATGATAGGAATACTGAGGTACAGGTGGGGTTGTCAGGGGCTGAATCTGTGCCATTAGTTGGCATCCCACTTTTGTGCACACCATCACTGCACACATTGACAATGCCCAAACATACCCCATCACCAGTGGCCCCAGATGATGGACAGCTGGCAGGTGGTGGCATTGAACAGGTTAGTGTGGTGACTATGGCAGGTGTGAGTGTAGATACTGGCCATTGCCAGAGTGCAGGCAATGTCCCACACAAGGGGATGGACAGGGGTGCTTGCAGGAGGAATGCTGCTCATCGGCCACTGTTACAAGTGCCACAGAAGGAGTCATCAGATGCATGTTCCAGGCTGTCATGGATGCACAGGCATGAATGCCACAACACATAAATACTCAGGGTGGGGGATGCAACTCTCCCTGATGTACATGGTGGCATACATGACCTTGTTGGGTTCACACGTCAAAATACTGAGGTGTGGATCCAACCACAAACTAATCACCTTGGGAATCCACATCCCTCCCCCGCAAAGGTAACCACCATGACAAACACCTCCAAAGCTAACCTTGGGCTGCTTAAAACAGAGATGGCTAAGTTCACTGCACCCATGCAAATGGAGAATAGTTGCATAACCACCAGATCATACACCAATGCATTGTATGAACACATACACATATGCATGGATCTCACCATGACCAATAGAACCAAGACATGGTCCTCCAAAACAGGAAGCCAATGTGGTGGTCCCCTGACATGCAGAAACTTGACAACGGAACAAATAAACTGATGCAGAAAAAGGTGAAGTCCCAAGACTGGAACAACTCCCTTATTGGGCTCAACAAAAGGTTGAGATCACTTGTCAAATCCTCTAAAGCTAGCCATGAAAACAGACTTGCAGCAGATAGGAAAGACAAACGCATGGCCTTCAATACTTATGTGGATAATCTCCACTCCAGTACCCAGATATGTGCTGAGCTACTGCACAATGGTACCTCCTATACCGAGCTAACAGATATTGCCAATATACTGTACAACAGATTCAGAGCCAACCAGACCCCTCTCACCCCCACAAAGGACCAATCACAATACCAGTAGATTGCCAGACACCCAGTATTACTGCTGCACAGGTTAAAATAGCAATGTCCAAGGCCAGGAATACATCTTCTATGGGACCTGAGAATAACCCTGGCTGTGTTGTACATGAACTACAGAGTGACCTGGCATCATATCTGTGTGCCCTGTTCAATCACAGCCTCACCGCAGGCTTTGTCCCTACCAAATGGTGCACTGCTACAATTATCCCTCTCCACAACATAGGAGTGACTACAGACACTGGGAACGTTCACTCCATTAGCCTGATGAGTCTGATATGCAAAGCTATGGAACACATCATTATGGACCTACTAAACAAAGATATAGGGGATCTGCAAAGTCTGGATCCCACACAGTTTGGTTTTGTGGAGGGTAGATCATGCCTGCTCAACCTGTTCAACTTCTTTGAGTCAGTCACCAGAGCTGTGGATGATGTCAAGGTGGTAATACAGGCTACCTTGATCTGGCCAAGGCTTTTGATACCATTCCCCACTCTGGAATCATAGAAAACTCACTAAGGTAGGTATCAACCCCTATATCATTAGGTGGGTTGCAAACTGGCTCACAGATAGACCCACGGTGTGAAAGTAGCTGACTCCAAGTCAGACTGACAACCAGTCATGAGTGGGGTATCACAGTGTTCGGTCCTGGGTCCTCCCCTGTTTGGTATCTACTTCTCTGAATTACAAGCCATCACAGGGATACTCTGCTTGACAAAGTTTGCAGATGATTGCATGTTGAGAGCTATTATTTACTACCCAAGTGATGTTGACATCCAGCAGAAAGGCCTCACTGAGACCAACGTATGCTGTCAGAAGCATGGCCTAAAGCTCAATGACCAAATATGTGTCAGCATCCCTTTGGGCACAACGCAGTTCCCATAAATCACCACATTGATGGTAGTCTACTGAACACAGAAGGCATTAAGATCTGTGAACAAAGGTTGACAGCAGCCTCTCTTTGGACCACCACATTGCCACTGTGGGTAGACAGTCCTTCTATGTGGAACATCTGATTACTAATGGTCTTGCATCCAGGAAGTAGGGGGTCATTGTCTCCCCCTACCCATCCCTCATTAGGAAAACCATTGGGTACAATGCCCCATTTGGCATGTACCTCAATGGACACCTTCAACAACTGCAGAGGCCACAAACGTACCTCACAAAGATGATCCTAGGCCTTAAACACTTGTCCTATATGACCAGACTCAAAACACTCCAACTATTCTCTGTCTCATATTGCCTACTTAGAAGTGATCTCTGCTTGCCCTACAAAGCCATGTCTGACCCAGCTCTGTTAGAAATGCTACATCCAAGGATATCTCATTCCCTCCACACCACATGCTCCAGAGACCTCAACCTCATTACCACTATCAACAGAACATGCCAGAGGGATGGGTGCATAAACCAGAGACTGTCCATGCTATGGACTAGATGTCCCATACATGTCAAACAGACCATCTCACTGACCTTCTTCAAGAGAAACCTTGCTGAATGGATAGGAAATAGAGAATTCACCCTAGGGATCACTGCAGTGGCTGTACTCCACAGAGGAACTGGGAAATAATGTCAGGTGGCACAATGACAGGGTAATCCTCTGGCTAGGCTTGTAAAGGCTCCAGGGTCATTAGCCTAGTACACATCTATGAACCTATGAACCTAAACATCTGGATATCCCATAGGCATCTGTACAGAGGACTGGAATGGCCTGCACAATGGTTTAACATGCTGCATGTGCAGCAGATGCCATTACCATGCTATATAAGGTACTGGCATTGGGAGGTGGTAAACAGGCATGGATGGTACACCAATCAAAATGCTATCAGCTAAACAGGATATGATCTTTGGCCAAAGAGAGACGCACACAATTGCCAGTACTGAGAGTAGAATGCCTACCTGTCTAGTTATTCCTACTACAGTGTTACACAGTTATCAGACATGCCACAGAGCTTACATGAGTTCTCCTCATCCCAAGTAACTTCTCAGGTGAATGACATCAGCAGGCCTAGTAAAGTAGGGTGATGGGATAATTACAGGGTGGTACACAAATCAAAATGGTATAACCCACACAGTACACGATTCTCTCCCACACACACTTGCCAGTATTGGGATTAGAACTCCTGCCTATCTAGTTATGTCTACTACAGCATTTTGCAGTTACTGCATGTGCTACAAAGCTTACTAAACTTTCACATAGCCAAAGCTGCTGATAACTACATAGTTGAGGTAAAGTCTTACAGGTGGCAGTAAGTCTGCCTTCCGTTCCACCTTTACATTGTGCTAGTTCTTTCTGTCTTGCACTTCAAATGGCATTATGGCTTGGCACTTCACCAGGTTCATGTATCAATAAGTGTGGCACAGCTGGGAGCTGTCAGCAGTACTCGTTCATCATAGAAGTAGCCCCAGTACTTACTAGTTATGTCTACCCCTCCCAGCATGATTGCAGGGCAGTTTTCTGTGCTGTTACCCATTACCCCAGTGCACTTGTCCATTCTGAGGCTCTGTTGCAACTACCTCATGTATAACATCCAATGAACCACTCCTTGAGCCAGCTACAGAAATCAAAACATGTGGAGAAAGAACAGTTACCATCAGGTTTAGATGATGTTAATTGTTCTGACCCAGGAACAGATGAAACAATTGTTGTTCAAAACAATGGTTTAGTTTACACCTATAGGGGATTTAACATTTTTAACTACGCTGAGGTTGAAATTAATAGAGACCTGTTTCATTTGCTTATGAAGGGGGTTAAATTTGTTCCAGCTTTTAAGGAAAATATTTGTGACACATTAATTGAATTAAAATTGTTTGTGAGAAAGTTAGATTTAAAATTCTTATTTAAAGATTCACAACACACTAAGGAAAGAACAAATGTTTGTGTTAAGAAAAAGAGTTGTTTCAACCCTCCACTACACCCTCTATTAAATTCTTTCGAAAATGTATGCTCTCAAGAGATTTATCGTAAGATTAGTGAGCATAAGTCAAAAGTTTTCAATTTAAGTAAGACAGAGAAGTGTCTTTTGGACAGGTTCAGAGGTAACACCGATATCAGGTTCATGAAACCTGATAAGGGAGGGGGCATGGTAATAGCAAACACAGAGGATTATAACAATAGAATCTTTAGCATGTTGCAAGATGAAGCAAAATATGAATGTGTTTCTAGGAACGAAATTAACATTTCTTACAGAAAGATTAGATTGCTTTTGGAGGATTCACTATACCAAGGTGCAATTAATGAGGAGATATTCAATTTTTTGAATGTTGAACATCCTACTATCCCCATAGCCTTTGGTATTCCTAAAACACATAAGGATGTTTATGACCCCCCTTACAGGCTCAATTTCTGGCCCGAACAGTATTACCTACCCATTAGGAGTATTTATTGACCGTATGGTCAAAGAGGCATTGGTACCTATTGACCATATTTTAATTGACTCATGGGATTTTCTCAGGAGGATCAAGAGACAGTACTACGACAAAAATGTTTGTTTTTCCACCATAGATGTGGTTGACCTTTTTACCTCAATACCACATGACAAGGGGCTTGAGTTCTTTTATGATGTTTTGGCGGAAAAAAACTAGTTTGAGTCACAGTATGATCAACTTCATTCTGGAATTGATGGAAGTGATTCTTAAAAACAACTTTTTTTTGTTTTGGTGGTGAGTTTTTCCGACAAACAAGGGGTGTAGCCATGGGAAACAGTTGTGCCCCACTGTTTGCCAACCTTGTTATGTTTAAATGGGAAACAGAGTACATTTTTGGGTCACCTTACAATGGAAATTGGTCAATTTACCTCAGATTTTTGGATGATGTTTTTATTTTGTGGAAGGGTGGTGACTTACACGATACATTTTTGGATTATTTGAATGGAATTTGTGATTACTTTAAATTCACTGGTGACAGTGGAAATTCTTCCATCAATTATTTAGATGTGAAACTAATGAAAGAAGAGATTACTAACAGTTTCACTTCATGTGTATATCGAAAACCAATATTTTCCAATGACTATTTGGAATTTTCAAGTAGCCACCCCATATTTGTGAAGAGGAACATAGTAAAAGGGCAAATGGTGCGAGTTGCCCGTATGTGTTCAAATTTTGATCTATTCAAACTAGAGGTGGAAAAACTGGTCAACATGTTTGGGGCTCGAGGTTACCCATTGAGTTTTATTAACAACATAAAGGACCAGGTGTGTTTCGAATGGGGTACTAGATTTAAACCACTATTAGGTGAAGATGAGGAGAAGGTTAGTCAAGATATACATGTAGATATAGATTTTACACAAACCATGGTATTAACCTATGGTGAGACATCATAATGTGTTAAAAATATAATTAAAAACAACTGGACAATGTTTAAAGGGAATACGGAGTTGCTTAAAAATATTGGTGATAGCCCTCAATTTACATATCGGGTGAATAGGAACCTAAAGAACCTTTTAGAAAATCCAACATCTGATAAAAGAAGTCTTAGAAGAGGTACTCACAAATGTGGGGCCTGTGATTATTGTAAATTTATCATTGACACTCCCTCTGTTTCACTTGGACCTAACCAAATAATAGTCAACTTTGTGGCAGGTACATGTACCTCTCAGGGCTTAATATATTTAGCCGTTTGTCAGACCTGTGGTCACTTTTATGTTGGAAAAACAGAAAGGCGTTTGAGTAGGAGAATATATGAGCACATGTATAGTATTTTGAAAAAGGATGACAACAACGCCCTATATAAACACAGTAAAGTTAGCCATGCTGACCATTTTTTTAGATTTGGTATTTTGGAAATTGTAGGTAAGAACTTTAGGGGGATTACTGGGGAAATCAGTTACTTCGGGCTGAGGTTAGATGGCAGTTGAGGTTAAATGCAACAGTTCCCCCAGGTTTAAACGAACACATCAGCTTAAAACCTGAATTGAGATATCGAGCAACACAGTTTTGATACTGGTTTTAACTTTTCATTCAACCTTGACAACCTCAGTTTTTTAAAAAAACTTCATTTAAAAAAAAAAAAAAAAAAAAAACTTACTTTTTTAGAATAATACATTTTTTATTAGAAAGATTCTTTTATTAAAAAGATTTTTATAATTGAATGAATGTTTTATAAGATAAATAGTTTTGTTTGGGGAGTTTAAGTTTTTAAGGTTAAAAACACACTGTCACTTTAATTTTGAATTGGTTCTTTTCAATTGATGGTACTAGGTACATATAAAAATGGTGTTAGTACCTACTATTAATTGTTCTGATGAAGTCTACCAACGAAAGCGCTTGACCTATCCTGTGGATTATTTTACCATTTTGGATTGTTGGATTGCTGACTCGTTTTGTGTACAGTGGATCATTTTATGTGGCCTGAATAAAGGTGTTTGTTATATGGTGGTCGTAGGTTTTTGGCTCAAGGAGTGGTTCATTGGATGTTATTAGTGGTTGTTGCCACTCTTTTACACACCTTTTTGGTTTACTAACTACCTCATGTACACAGACAACCCTCCCCAATAAATTAAAAACACTCAGACCTGTGGGAGCTACTTGTATATAACCCAATGTGGACATATGGATTCTCCAGCAAAGACTGGACTAGCAGGTCAAGAGGATAAGATCAGCACCTGCACCACACCATGTGGAACACGTAGCTCACCATGACACCCACTTTGACAGCCATGCCATACAGTGAAAATCCACTCACCCACCTTCACAGAGACACTTAATGGACATTTACCCAAACAGCATAGACCAGCAAGACAGACACCTACTCAGACATGATGACATGGCACATGCAAGGGACACATATTTAACCTATACAGTTTTCCCCTGTACCTAAGCTCCTAAGGCTAACCACCTTGCACAATACAGTGCTAATGGATAACTGACTACTGAGGCACGCATATATCCCACTCACTAAGTTGATTATGGAGCAGGCAACAGCCAAATATCTATCATATGACAGCATCCAACACATGACACAGCCAGTCATGGCACTCCACAACAACTACGAGTATCACTCTGTATCCATGTGGGTGTGAATGACCTGAGGCACACCTCCCTGGACTACATGACAGGAGACATGGTTGAACGCTCTGATTATGTGGTCCAGGCAGGTGTGACAGTAGCCCTGAGCAGTATATTGCCATCACCCAGAATGATGCTGCGGTACTATCAACAGATGATTGACTGCAAGATTGGCTTACGTGTTTTGTGTCATTCTCAGGGGATCCAGTATCTCTCTGCTTGGGATGACATGATTGACAGAACTGATTCCCCCAGATTCATGAAGCTCCATGTCAGAATAGCATTATTCTGACATGGAGTGGTTTGTGTCCGTGTAGAGTAGCAGCACACCTTGAATATTAATGAAAGCGTGGTGCTCATCTTTTACACAGCCATGGATCTGTGTACAAGTGCAAGGGGTGTGTCTGAAAGCAGAGCTCTCACAATATACATGCCCCTGATCGGACGTCAACAGCAGTGAGAGTGTGTGTCTGCAGACACTACTGTTAGTGTCCGTGGATAAAAAGAAAAAAAAGTAAAAAAGTAAAACAGTAAAGCAAACACAATACATTCCCAAGTATGTAAGAGCAATATTTAAAATCTGTCCCTATTTCTTCCCCCATCATTATATGCTTTCCCCAGAATGTATGCAAGTACAAGGTAATGCAAAGCCCCTGTTATGTTATCAATGTTCACACAGCCCCCCCACACAGATAAAGGGGCAGAAAGCAATGTGCATACCCTTAGTAAAATAGTCAAAACACATATGTTTTTGTTTTTCATTTTATTCCTCCGCTGCAATAAAGTTTAAAGTGTAGCAACAAAATAAACAGCTCTCACAGATCTTGAACCCAGGTCCCCTCACACCATAGTCAAAATGCTTAACCACTAAGCCATTTTAGATATAGAGTAACATGTTGTTTTTCCTAACATATCATACACTCTGGTTATTAATCATTAATGGAAAATAAACATCAGTCCCAGGAGCCCGTACACCATATTCAAAGCAATTAACCAGTAAGCCATGCGAGCTCTAGAATTTTATAACCAGTAAGCCATGTGAGCTATAGAATTTTATAACCATTAAGCCATGCGAGCTATAGAATTTTATGATGATTTTCCCAACATATCATGCAGTGTGGTTATTTAACATTAATGGAAATAAAACTGTCAGTCCAGAGGTGCCGGAAGCTGCTGAAGACTGCAGGGGAGGGTGAGAGGGGTACTTAGTGATCTAAAAAGGGCAATTTTTAAAAAAACTATTTACTGCCAAAGCATAGGTTCACTTGGAGGACATTTTAACATTAGCCAATTTTCTTTTGGTGCTTAAATTAACATTTTCTTATTGGTCTTACCTATCCCATGGCTGATAACTATCTATTAGCCCTAGTAAGAATAAATGTGATCACACTATAGATAATTTATGGAGACCCATATAAGGGATGCAGCATTTAGGGACTGCCTTTATCCATTAGTGGCATGAGGGGCAATCCTGGAGTACATTTTCTATTACCCATCCTTAGATCCAAGTTGCATTTGAATGTGGACAGGGATAAGCTTTGTTTTACTTGAATGGATAGTCTGTTCTGGAACAGTGGTAGCCTCCGTGATATATATCTATCTTTCCACAACATTCAGTTTAGATATCTGGACTGAGTATTTCTGATACTATTTGATTTGCTGATGTTCAGTAGGTCCATCTGTATTAGATCGGAGGATGCTTTGTGTGCCAGACATGGCACCTCAAAGCAGTCTGTAGGTTACTGAGTATAGCGATAAATATTTGATGTGGTCTATGCAAGACCTATTGTTTAGGACTTGTATCATTTTAGTAAGGCATCTCTGTGGGTATTCCAATTGTTGCATGGGTCTGGACAGATACATACCAAAGTGGGCATTATACAAAATTATTAACCTAATGAGGGCTTTGTAAAGGGAACAATAACATGTTTAGATCTAGTCAAGATCAATTTGTTTATAAGCTGTGCAACATAGAAAGACTTTCTTATGACTCTGGGCACATGTTGGTCAAAAGTTAGGTCACTGTACACACAAGTCCCCAAATGCCAAACTACTGGGTCAGTTCTCAGGGGGACATTTTCAATTTGTCAGTTGCTTGAAGTAGATGACTTCCCAAAGGATACGATAATGTATTTCTTGGAGTTTAGTTTCAATTCATAATTCTGGCACCAGTTGTTGTTTGGGACAAACCTTCCTGCATGATGGCTAAGTCATTTGGGGATTCAGTAACTGCCCCTGGCTTGCAGTCATTTCAAACTTAGCTGGCCAAAGCCCTTTGGTATTCCCTTTTACGTTTGAGATGTATATGCCAAACAGAAAAAGTCTCAGCACCAAACCCTGGGGTACTCCATTGGTGACTGGTCTTTTTCCCTATTTTGATCTCCTGCATCCTGTGAGCAAGCAGACATGTATGCATTACAAAGCAACAGAGTATCGCACGGCAAAGAATGAACGTAGAACTGCCTAATATAAAGTAAGCACAAGCACAAGTAATATGAAATCCAAAGGCAGTCCACGAACCAGGCAAATAGTACAAGAGTTCAACCATATAAAAATGAAAATGATTTATTCAAAGTGGTGAGCGCTTTCACATGGAGCTTCATCAGACCATATAAAAAAACAGAATGGTCACATATTTAAATATACTCCACCAACCAATCAAAGTGCACTAACTTATTGCATCAGTTTAAAGTGAAATCACAAATCCATTCAGGCACAAATATCCATACAGCCATCATTTAGAAACTTTTAAATAAACACCCATGTGCTTTTTAGAAAATAAAATAACGAACATATGCATAGATAATGCACAAACATAAAAAATATATAGAATATATAAGACATTTAAATGAAAACATTCATCACATTTCATGTGGAGAACAGAAAATAACAAAAGTTTATGAGAGGAATAAATGCAGAAATACGTATATATGGTACCACATAATAATATATATATGACTATCTTCCTCTTCTTTCGGCTGCTCCCATTAGGGGTCGCCACAGCAGATATATACGACTACCACTATACAAAAATACTATAGATATCAATGGACCTGCCAATCATCGCATTTCATGTGGAGAATAGATAATGGCAGAAGTTTGTAAGAGAAATAAATACAGAAATACATATAATAGTACCACATAATTATATGTATAAGGCTATCACTATACAAAAATACTATGGATATCAATGGACCTATATCATAAAAATTTATTTTTATTTTATTTAACTGAAAGTTTCCTCTGCTTCAGTGTTGGTTTAATGGAAGCCCTCTCATTCAACCCTTTCCCTTTATCAGCTCTGAGCCTTAATAGCCATCTAACCTCCCTACTTTCTGTCAGATTCCTAATATCACCCTCTCGTATTGTAGGGGTTACCTCATCTATCACCATGAACTTAAATGAATGATCATCACCTTGTGTCTTCACATGTTTGGATAGAGCATTATTCATGGACTTAACCCTGATGCCATATATATGCTCCCTCACTCTATCTCGAAGTGAGCGATCCATCTTGCCAACATAGAATGACCCACACATCACACAAACAGCAAGGTAGACCACGTGTTGTGTTTTACAGTTGGCACTGATCTCAGACATATACCTTTGACCTGTATCTGGATGTATAAATGATCCTGTTATGTCAAGGTAACTACAAAAATTGCAGTTGCCATAGGGATGGGTGCCCATTGCTCTATCTACATGTCTACCACCTTTCCTTGAATGGCAGAAAAAGCCTTTTCAAGTTATGTTTATTCTTAAATAGGAAGGTAGGCTGATCACCCACCACCCTCCTAACATCTGGGTCTATGGTTAGAACCCGCCAATTCCTCCTAATAATACCTGTGATGGGTCTAACATCTGTGGTGAAAAACATTGGTACCTTCAGATTGTTTGGATGTTGTACTCTCATTTGATGGATGTCTACATCTACTCTAGATGAAAAATATGGCCTAGCCCTACCTCGCCTGAGGTTATTAAGTTCCATGAGATCTTCTTCTATCTCAGGCTGACTATATCCTCTAGCAATTAACATGCTTTTCAAATTATCCAACTCTTGATGAAATCCTACTTCAGATGCATTCAATCTAGAGACTATCATCCCCTGTCCCTTGGTTACATTCCTGAAAGTGCATCGGGGATGCATACTGCTTCTATGCAGTAGGGTGTTTCTATATCAGTTCTTTCTATACACTCCAGTATTAATCAATCCATTTTCAAGTCTTTTTACGTACACATCCAAATATTCTATTCTAACTTGAGAAAAGTTCATGGTAAATTTTAAATAATCATATCTCTCATTTAACTCAAATAAGAATCTATCCAAACCCCCACAGGTACCCACCCACACCAGGAAGAGATCATCTAAAAATATTTTGTAAAAGGTAACATACCTAGAATATAATTTCATCTTAAATAATGTCTCTTCTTCCCATAAAGAAATAAAAATGTTGGCGTAGCTATTGGCACACGAGGTGCCCATAGCCACGCCATCATGCTGTAAATAGATATTGTTATCAAATGTAAATGCATTGTTTTCTAGTATAGTTTCTAGAAACAAACATATAAGGTCTATTCCTTCATTGCTATATTCACTATGACAATGCAAATACCTCTGTATGGACTGAACACTTGTGACATTGAGTATAATAGTAAAAAGGGTCTGCACGTCCAGGGTAACAAAATAAGATTCAAAGTCCAAAGACAACTAATTGTTATACTGGTATAAATCTACCAGAAATTTCTTCCTATCTTTCAAGATGTAGTTATTGTTATCTAGAATGGGTCTTAGCCATTTCTCTACATAAAGGGAGAAAGGCTCAGTAACCCATCCCCTCCCAGCAACAATTGGTCTCATAGCGGGATTTTGAACATCTTTGTGGACTTTAGGCAGTCCTTGTATAGAGGGTAGTAGTGGAAAGTCAACTTTCAAAAATCTATACAAATATATATCTATCATCTCACTTTTTAACAAGTCCTCCAATATGAATAAAACCCTTCCATGTATCTTGGTGTATCTTATCTAAATCAATGCGACAGTAAAAATGATCATCACTTAACATTCTATTCATATTCCTAATATAATCACACCTGTCCATAAGTACAATTGGACCTCCTTTGTCTGCAGGCTTGATCATAATGGAATCGTCAGCCTGTAAACTTTTTAAAGAAAGTTGCTCTTTATAACTCAGATTATATTTCACTTTATTATTTACATTAAATGCTCATTTACTGACATAACATTTATACAAATCATCTTCCACTATTTTGCTAAAGGCCTCAACCAAGGGGTGGGGGTTCGGCATATATAAACTGGGTTTTCTAAAGACATTCATATTATCATTCAAAGCATCACCAAATTCAAGTCTGATCATCATATTTCTACTGAAACATTTAATATCTATCATAGTTTCAGTCAAATCATTGGGTCTTGATGGAATAAAAGTTAATCCCTTGTTAAGAACAGCAAGTTCATCAATATTTAAAGTACGTCTGGAAAGATTCCAGACTAGTGAGTCCCCACTTGACTCCAGATCTTTTTCAAGGACTGGTTGGATTATCCTTCTGTTGATAGTTTGCATTTCTGCCTTCCCAGACTTTTGGATCGTGTCCTTATAGGCCCCTTTTCTATATGGGAAGTGGAAAATGGGGAAAGACAGCTGTAGTAGATATAGAAGGTGCTGCAGGTAAAATAGTATTTATATTCAATGCAGTTTTAGGTCATACATCTCTCAAATGTGCTGACCCTTGTCCATCTGTTAGCACATTGTTAGCACCATTCAAATTAAGTTCTGTTACTGTATCAATGTGTTGTATAAGTATTCCAGGTGAACCAGGGGAATTATGAACATCAACTATTGTTGCTGTCATTCTCCCTTCCCTCTATGAGGCAATTCTAAAACCATCAACAGTTTCATTGATAACATGGTTCACTCTTGTATTAATAGGCTCAGTGTTCCATCCTAAATGGATGGTCTAAACACTAGGCCAGGTGAAAACATGCCCTCTTTGAAAATTGTGTGTGTCCCTGTCGATTTTCTCTTTCTTTTGTTGAAGTAACCTCCTTATAAATACCATAACCCCATCCAACATTCCTTCCAAAACATGATCTACCAATATGCTAGGAAACCTAGCACATAGCTTCAACTGTTGCTACTTGATAGAGGCCCTTAATAGGTCCTCTTCAGGTTTAAAATAATCAATTAACAAAGTCATATACTTAGCGCTTACCTCCAAGTTCAGTTGTTGCCAACTTGCGAGTAAATTAGGGTATTGAACGCCATAGGTAGACATCTTTAAAACTCTTAATCCCCTTGGTATGATTTTTCGACATATTCACACTTCAAAATGTTATCACTGTGTTTGTAAGTACTTTAACTTCAAAAAGTCTTTCAAAAGACTCTCAAGTGCTTGCTCCAGGGCTTCAGATTCTGCCACATCCACCATGGCGGTTACATCACCGGATGTGATGTTACGGGTTATCAGAGGGTTACCTTCAGACTTGATGCAGGCCAAGAACCTGTCTGGAATACTTCTCACCACCTCTGCAGGCCTTCCAGGTCTATAGTCTAATTCCACATCTGGTAAATTTCCTTCAGCCATGTCCCCTCTTGGTACAAAGTAAAAATAAACTAGTAGAATAACAAAGCAACAGAGTATCGCACGGCAAAGAACGAACGTAGAACTGCCTAATATAAAATAAGCACAAGTAATATGAAATCCAAAGGCAGTCCACGAAACAGGCAAATAGTACAAGAGTGCAATCATATAAAAATCAAAATGATTTATTCAAAGTGGTGAGCACTTTCACATGAAGCTTCATCAGACCATATAAAAAGCAGAATGGTCACATATCATTTAAATATATTGCACCAATCAAAGTGCGCTAACTTATTGCATCAGTTTAAAGTGAAATTACAAATCCATTCAGGCACACATCCATATCCATACAACCATCATTTAAAAACTTTTAAATAAACGCCCATGTGCTTTTTAGAAAATAAATCACTGCACAAAAATAAGATTTTTATGCTATAGGTCCATTGATATCCATATTATTTTTGTATAGTGATAGCCTTATATATATATATATATATATATATATATATATATATATATATATATATATATATATATATATAATTATATGGTACTATTATATGTATTTCTGTATTTATTTCTCTTACAAACTTCTGCCATTATCTATTCTCCACATGAAATGCGATGATTGGCAGGTCCATTGATATCTATAGTATTTTTGTATAGTGATAGTCGTATATATCTGCTGTGGCGACCCCTAACGGGAGCAGCCAAAAGAAGAAGAAGATAGTCATATATATATTATTATGTGGTACCATATGTATGTATTTCTGCATTTATTCCTCTCACAAACTTCTGTTATTATCTGTTCTCTACATGAAATGTGATGAATGTTTTCATTTAAATGTCTTATATATTATATATATATATATATATATATATATATATATATATATATTATGTTTATGCATTATCTATGCATATGTTAGTTATTTTATTTTCTAAAAAGCACATGGGTGTTTATTTAAAAGTTTTTAAATGATGGCTGCATGGATATGAATGTGTGCCTGAATGGATTTGTGATTTCACTTTAAACCGATGCAATAAGTTAGTGCACTTTGATTGGTTGGTGGAGTATATTTAAATATGTGACCATTCTGTTTTTTTATATGGTCTGATGAAGCTCCATGTAAAAGTGCTCACCACTTTGAATAAATCATTTTGATTTTTATATGGTTGGACTCTTGTACTATTTGCCTGGTTTGTGGACTGCCTTTGGATTTCATATTACTTATACATGTATGCATTCTTTGATTCACCTTCCTGATTAATACAATCAGGTTAATACAAATTATATTCCTTCTATAATACAGCACCACTTGTTAGAATGTGTTTTAAATTTGTAGTTTGGAACAGTCTTCTGGTAAGCAATGAAACAAAATGTATGAACCAATAATGACAAAACTACCCATTTCAGAAAATTTCAACCATAAAAGGCCACACAAACGTCTGTCACTACAATCCACCAATATCAGTAAATATGTAAAATATCTGCAGAAGTATCTAAATAATTCCACATTAAAAGGATCTGTAACTAATGAAGAGGTTGCTGCTAGCAAACAACTTTATATTTCATTGTTTCATCTACAAATCCTATTGCCCTTGAAGAATAAATTGTCTATGCTACATTAAAAAATGATAAGCTAGTAATTTTGCAATGGATGGCAGACTGATAACAGAAACATAGTTACTAGGTAACTAGTCCAAATGAGGACATTCATAGGACTGCAGCATCCACTTCCTTTAAAGTACACCACAGTACAGTATCAGTGATTCATCTGGATATTGTGGGAGTAGTACCGACAGCCTTCTGGATCAAATAAGTAGCACTAAACTTCTTTTCCCCTGAAGCTCTCAGCTCCTTGTAAAATCCACTTGACAATCAACTAAATATCACAACTTCGCAGGACAAGAAATCTGGAAAAAGCCAAAATGTATTGGGGGGAGGGGCAAAAGCAAAAAAAACAGGGGCACATTTTAAATATTGCTTGTATAATCTTAGAAAGTTGCTAAATAAAGTGTTTTGTGCTACCAAGTGTTTCCTGAAAGATAGGAAGACTGTAACTTAAAGGGCTACCATTATTTAGTGAATTCAGTTTTCACAGATTTCCCAGAAAACCACAAATTTTAAGAGGAACAGACCAAAAAGTATGAGCCAAATATTCTGTGAAAATCTGGACAGTTGAGAGCTATGGACTCAACTCCGTGAATCAGAAGTGGTGGCATGGGTAGAGAATTCAGGCTCTTGTTTGTGCCTGAGTAACACTAACCGCCATGTATACCTTAATTGGGGCATTTACACACTCACACACACACACACACACACACACACACACACACACACACACACACACACACACACACACGGGAGCAGCATAATTCGTACTCTGGCAGCACAGTGGCAGCATAACTCCTGTAACACAGAGCAATAAGAGAACAACAACAGCTAGTTTAGTTAGTTTAACTTCCGCGCATGAATCCACGTTGCATGAAAACTCCACTTCATTCATTTTTTTTAACAGGTCTTGCAGCTGTAAAAGTGTGGGGGGGGGGCTCCCCCTGGATTTATGGTTCTGGCATCCATGTGTCAGTCCCAACTCTTTAACCCAGGATCCCGTATAACATAGTCAAAGCACTTAACCACTAAGTCATTCAAGGTGTAGAATTTTATGATGTTTTTCCCAACATATTATGCAATCCGATTATTTAACATGGAAAAAACATCAGTTCCAAGTGTTGGACCCAGGACACTATACACTGCAGCCAGAGAACATACCACTGCACCATCTAAGCTGTATGAATTGCTCTTACTTTTTCGAAAATATCATGCAATAAAAGCATACAAAAATAGTGAGAAAGCTCTGTGGAAACCATCATGTGTTGTATATAGACACATATACATATCTATATATAAACATATACATGCATATATAGCTATACCTAGCTATCTCATAATTTGACATATTTGTGGAATGTTATATACATATATATATATATATATATATCTATATATATATATATATAGTTTTATTTATCTTTATAATTTTATATATATATATATATATATATATATATATATATATATATATATATACATATACATATACATATATATGTGTGTGTGTGTTTGAAACATATTTATGAAAACATAGCGACACACAAACACACACACACACACACACACGTATATATATATATATATATATATATATATATATATATATATATAGGGTCTACATTACGTAATCAAAGAGACACTTTTTCGAATATGTAATAATCGACACCAAAAGACCGAAATCCAAAACCGTGAATGGCCACATCCACAAATTTTTTCCTAGGGAAAAACTTTGCAGAACCGTAAACACAACACACACACTTCAAATCTAATTTAAGTGAGGGGCTTCACCCCCACACCCCCCTAACTAAATATACCAACTCTAAGATTGCTCTATGTTGGGGAAAAGGATAAACCTCGGGAATGGCCAACTGAATTTTTTCCCTAGGAAAAAATTTGCGGATTTAGCTGTTCACAGTTTTGGGATTTCAGTCTTTTGGTTTCGATTATTATGTATTCAAAGAAGTGTCTCTTTGATTATGTAATATAGACCCATATATATATATATATATATATATATATATATATATATATATATATATATATATATATATATATATATATATATATATATATCTAGGCATTCTAAGTGGATCCCGTATCTGTCTGCTTGGGATGACATGAATGACAGACCTCAATGCTTTGCCAGAGATGGCCTACATCTGTCACCCCTGGACTATGGGTTACTGGCCGAGGCTCTTGCCACCCCTATAGTGCCTTTTGTAGGCGATGTTCCAAGGACCAAATTACCACCATAACAGCTACAAACAAATGCAATTTGAGAGTCATACTGCTCAACGCTAAAAGTCTAAATCTCAAAATGCACTTGCTCGAATCACTCCTTAAAATGGAGAACATCAACATTTGTGCTGTAAAAGAGACCTGGTTTAAGGCAGGAGAAAGCACCCCTGCACTACCAGGCTATAACTTATTCCACACCTTTCAGCCAGAGAACTTAGACCAAGGCTCCAAAGGTGGTGGTGTTTCCATATTCATAAGGGATGCGCACACCTCCAGACTGGTAGTCCAACATAATGCATCTGAGATACTGCAGGTGCAGCTAACATTTGGTAAGACAGCAATTCAGGTCATAGCCTACTATAGGTCCCCAACCATGTCCCAAGACACACACTCCATGTTCCTAAGCACCCTGGAAAATATTAGGGTCAAAACTAACACTCTTATACTGGGCGACTTCAACTACCCCTCCATTAACTGGGAGAACTACTCATGTACCAATACACTTGCCCAACGCTTTCTGGAATTCATAAACCCCAATGTCCTGGACCAGCTTGTTCTTACCCCTACTAGAGGTAGCAACATCCTTGACATGGTCATTACTAACATGGGTGACTGATGCTCTACACCAATAGTCAATTCCTCCCTGGTTAGATCCAACCATAAACTAATCACCTTGGAAATCCACATTCCTCCCAGCACCCCCACAAAGGTAACCACCATGAAAAACGTCTTCAAAGCTAACGTTGGACTTCTAAAAACTGAGGTGGCTACCTTCACGGCATCCATGCAAATGGAGAATAGTTGCATGGCTGCTGAATCATACACCAATGCAATGTACAAATACGTACACAAATGCCTGGCTCTTGCCATACCCAATAGAATCAAGATGCTCTCCTCAAACAAAAAAAAGCCAATCTGGTGGTCCTCTGCCATAAACAAACTCTATAACAGAAGGAGGAAACTGATGCGGAATAAGGTGAAGTCCCAAGACTGGAAAAACACACTTATCAGCCTCAACAAAAGGTTGAGATCCCTCATCAAATCCTCTAAAGCTAGCTATGAAAACAGAATTGTAGCAGATAGTAAAGCCAACCACAATGCCTTCTATAGTTATGTAAAGAATCTCCGTGGCATTACCCAGATTTGCTCTGAGCTATTGCACAATATTACCTCCTATACTGAGCCAAGAGATATTGCCAATATACTGGCCAACAGATTTATTGCCAACTTTACCCCTCTTTCCCTCCCCAAAGGATTGATCACAATACCAGTAGATTGCCAGGCACCCAGTATTACTACTGCACAGATGAAATCAGCACTGTCCAAGGCCAGGAATACAGCTTCTATGGGACCTGACAATATCCCTGGCTGTGTTCTACATGAACTACAGAGTGAACTGGCACCTCACCTGTATGCCCTGTTCAATCACAGCCTCACCTCATGTTTTGTTACTTCTGAATGGCACACTGTTACAGTCATCCCTCTCCACAAAGGAGGAGTGACTACAAACCCCGGGAACTATTGGCCCATTAGCCCAAGTCTGATATCAAAGCTATGGAACGCATCATCATGGACCTAATAAACAAGGATATAGGGAATCTCCAAACTCTGGATCCTACACAGTTTGGTTTTGTGAAGGGTACATCATGCCTGCCCAACTTTGTCGACTTCTTTGAGTCAGTCATCAGAGCTGTGGATGAAGGCAAGGTGGTTTATACAGCCTACCTTGATTTGGCCAATCATAGAAAAACTCACTAAGCTAGCCATCAACCCCTATATCACTAGCTGGGTTGCAAAATGGCTCACAGATAGAACCCACACTGTGAAAGTAGCTGACTCCAACTCAGACTGCCAACCAGTCACGAGTGAAATCCCACAGGGTTCGGTCCTGGGTCCTCTCCTGTTTGGTATCTACTTCTCTGAAGTCCTGGCCAACATGAAGGGACTGTGGCTGAAAACGTTCACAGATGATTGCAAGTTGGGAGCTATTATTAACTCCTCAAGTGATGTTGACATCCTACAGAAAGGCCTCAATGAGACCAACAACTGGTGTCAGAACCATGGCTTTAAGCTCAATGCCAAAAAATGTGTCATCATCCCCCTTGGGATAAACCCAGTTCACTTGAATAATCACATTGATAGTAGTCCAATGAACACAGAAGGCGTTATAAGAGATCTTGGAACACAGGTTGACAGCTGCTCTCTTTTGACCACCACATTGCCACTGTGGTTAGAAAGTTCTTCTACGTGGCACATCTCATTATTAAGGGTTTTGCATCCAGGAAGAAAGAGGTCATTGTCTCCCTCTACTCTTCCCGAATTTGGCCAGTCATTGAGTACAATGCCCCATTTGGCATGTACCTCACTAAACACCTGCAACAACTGGAGAGGCTGCAAAAATACCTAACAAAGAGGATCCCAGGTCTTAAACAGTTGTGCTATATGGACAGACTCAAAAAACTCCAACTATTCTCTGTCTCCTATCGCCTACTTAGAGGTGATCTCTGTTTGACTTACAAAGCCATGTGTGACCCAGCTCTGTTAGAAATGCTACATCTAAAGAAGTCCCAATCCCTACACACCACACACTCCAGAAACCTCAACCTCAGTACCACAATCAACAGAACATGCTGTAGGGACAAGTTCATAACGCAGAGACTGCCCATGCTATGGAGCAGACTTCTCATACATGTTAAGCAGAGCGCTTCACTGGCCCTCTTCAAAGAAATCTTGGTGAGTGCATAGAAAATGGAAAATTCACCCGGGGGATCACTCCAGTTGCTCGAGAGAGGCACTAGGAACTATGGTCAGGTGGCATGATGCCAGGGTAATCCTATGGGTTAGGCTTGTAAAGGCTCCAGGGCCATTAGCCTAGTACACACCTGTGAACCTATATATATATTTGTATATGTGTGTACATAGATATATATATATATATATATATATATATATATATATGTGTGTGTAGATATATATATGTGTGTGTAGATATATATATATATATCATATATATAAAACCATATGGTCGAGCACACAGTGCTCAAATCTATATATGTCCAAATATATTTAGCAAATCCTGGCATGCTGAATGGTCAGAATGTCGCAAGAACACTGAATACAACATTTCCGACTGCTCTATATCCAGAAACGAGTGCTAATAAGGGTCAAAAAGGGGCAGGAGTTTGCGATTCACAACATCTGCGTTCGCAAATGTGGGATGTTGCCGCACTCCTTTCGGACATTCGGGCTCTACCATCCACTGATCGACCATATGGTGATAAACTATATATATATATATATATATATATATATATACATATATATATATATAGATATATAATGATATGAGGAAGGGAATTGACATGTATGTCAGTCTTCACTGACATAAATGCTTGCATCATAACAGTGTTAACCAGAGAAATGCAAATAAACTGCGTATCAGAAACAAAGTATGGGCCAAATACCTGGACAGTCTTCAAACAGCCTGGCAGTGGGGAGGTATGCTCACAACCATTTAGTGCAATGAATCTGGAACAAGCCAGACAAAGTGTGGGGACAAAGGCATGACAATAGAAACATAACCAAATGATGTGAGTAGATCAGCTGAGAAGTTTGTTGTAGTAACACTGTTTCTGCTAACATATTGACAGAAATATCACCTTAGCGCATTTTATAGTTAATATCCGGAAGCCAAAAGAAAGAGCCACCTTAACAGATACAAGCATACATAATCTGAGTGTTGTGCTACTGTGCTGTGGAGATTCTATACATAATTATTGAAGGCCTTTTGGTTGTCTTCACTATCTGCTGCAATCATGTTTTCATAGCTACCTTTACAGGATTTGATGAGAGATCTCAACCTTTGGTTGAGGCTGATAAGGGAGTATTTCCTGCCTTGGGACTTCATCTTATTCTGCATCAATTTCCTCTGTCTGTTGTAGAGTTTGTTTATGGCAGGGGACCACCAGATTGGTTCCTTTTTTCTGAGGAGAGCATCTTGGTTGCATTGCATATGGTGAGATCTATGTCTTTGTGTATGTGTTCGTACAGTGCATTGGTGTAAGTTTCTGCGGCCATGCAGTTAGCCACCTCTGTTTGTAGGTGCCCAACTTTAGCTTTGGAGAAGATTTCATGGTGGTTACCTTTGTGAGGTGGTGGGAGGGATGTGGATTTCCAAGGTGATTAATTTGTGTTTGTATCTAACCAGGGATGGATTGACTATTGGTGTAGAGCAATGTTCGCCCATGTTAGTAATGACCAGGTTAAGGATGTTGCTACCTGTAGTGGGAGTAAGAACGAGCATGTCCAGGGCATTGGAATTAATGAATTCCAGAAAACATTGGCCAAGTGTATTGGTACATGAGTAGTTTTTCCAGTTAATGGTGGGGTAGTTGATGTCAACCAGTATGAGAGTGTTGGGTTGGAACCTAATATTCCCCAGGGTGCTTAGGAATGGGGAGTGTGAATCTTGAGCCATGTTTGTGGACCTACAGCAGGCTATGACATGTATTGCTGTCTTACCCAATGTTAGCTGCACCTGAAGTACCTCAGATGCATTATGTTGTGCTAACAGTCTGTAGGTGTGCGCATCCATTATGAATATTGAAACACCACCACCTTTGCAGCTTCGGTCCATGATCTGGGCCAAACAGGTTTGGAATGAGTGATAGCCTGGTAGTGCAAGTGTGCTTCCTGCTATCTTGAACCAGTTCTCTGTTACAGCACAAATGTTGATGTTCTCCAGTTTAAGGAGTGCTTTGAGCGAGTGCATTTTGAAATGTAGACCTCTAGTGTTGAGCAGCATGATCCTCAGATTACATTTGTTTGCAGGTGTTACAGTGGTAATGCAGTCTTTGGAACACTGCCTAAAAAATCCACTATAGGGGTAGCAAGAGCTTTGGCAAGTATCTGGAAGCCCAGGGGTGACAGATGCAGGCCATCTCTGGCAAAGGATCATGGTCTGTCAAACATGTCATCTCAGGCACACAGATAGTGGATCCTCTTATAATGATAACAGAAATTTAGTCAATTGTTGAAATCAATTGTTTTCAGCTTGTACTGTGGTATAATTCTGGGTGATGGTAGGATGCTGCTCAGGGCTAGGATCATACTCATCTGGGGTATATAGTTGGAGAGCTCATCCATGTCTTTTTCTATATAGTCCAGGGAGGTACGTCTCAGGTCATTCACACCCACATGTACAATGACAAAGTCATATGTGTACCTGTTGTTGAGGGACCTCAGTGTGTGTGTTATGTGGCAGATCCTGGCACCTAACAGGCGGTTTACTGTCACTTTCTCCTTTTTCAACTTAGTGAGTGGGACATCACTGTTCCTCACTATCAAGTCAACTATGCCTAGTGTTTTGGCTATGCTGTTTTTGCCTTAGGCACTTTTGGTGGCTGGCACACTGTTTAGGAGACATATGTGTCTTGTGATTAGTGTTGTCTGGTAGTGGTGGAGTGCATGCCTGCCTTAGAGGTCTCTGCTGTTCGTGCAGCTTTTTATTGTAAGCCTTAGAAAAAGGTGGTGTGTGGTTTGTGTTTTTATATGAAGGGAGTGCTAGTGTGTATTCTAGACGGCTATGTGTTCCATGTAGTGTGGTGCAAGTGTTGACCGTCTCCTCTTGACCAGGTATTCTGATCTTGGCTGGAGAGTGTTTGGCTTCCAATTTGGATATATAAGTGCATCTCTGGCAAGTCTCAGTGTAGAGAGGTAAGAGGTGAGGGTTGTCAGTGTACATGAGGCAGTTACTAAATTGCCTCAGAATGGCCAAGTTCAGAAGGTTAATAGGTGAAAGCACAGGGAACTACCCTGTAGACATGCCTGGAGGGGTGGCCATTAATAATAATTACTAGAGCTGTTTCGTCATAGGACGTTAGTGCTTTTAGTACTTTTGTGTACTAAAATACTTGCTACAAGAAGTCTGGTAAAGTGATAAAGTAATACGCTATTGAAAGTACAGGAGAGGAGAGAACTAGCATATCTAAGAGACAAATTGAGGAGCAGACTTGGGCAACACTCAGAAGCTAACATACAATCCTGGATACAGCAAATCTGTATCTGGAGTAGACTAGTTACAGGCAAGGTAACTAATTAGTACTATTTTAATAGTCAAATGTCTGGTATATTATATTGGTCTCCACGGTAGTGTAGCTGGTATAAAATGGATGTGTGAGTGCATATCACATGTGCAACCACTCATGTATACACATGTCCCATACAGTATACTCACACACCTTGCTACTGTAATGACATCACATATAGGGATGCTATGTAAAGGAAATAATATACACCTGGCATGCAACAAAATATACAGCCCTTGAACCCAGGAACTGGTACACAATAGTCAAAGCATATAACCACTAAGACATCTGAGCGGCACTATTTTATGATGTTTTCAACCATAGCATGCAGTGCAGTCAGTTTATCACAGGGAATGAAGACTGTGAAATCAGTAATGATTTAGTTGTCAATAACTTACAGCACTGTCAGAGCCACCTTGTACAATTCTGGACCACACCAGATGAAGTTGGGGGACCAGTCTATAGACTTACAAACACATTGGTAATGATACAAAGGGATCCATGCCACTGACATGTGCTGCACAGTACACAGTACAACTAATAAGTACACAGTACACTGCTACAAATTCAGGATAGGCCATACACAATGGCCAGACATACAATGACCTCTTAGCAATATAACTAAAATGACTGAAGATAGTAAAACAACAGACAACCAGCCATAAATACACACAAATGTCTTAATGTGTTTTGCCGTCAAGTATTACATTACAAAACATATTTGCCTTAAATATAGGAAGCAAATGACATTTAATTGCGTATGCTCTTAAACAGCCTCCAATTACACTCCTCAGTTAACCCCCTAGTGGATACAGTATCAAATGATACAATGTAAATTGATTCTTCACATAACTATAGTTCTAAGTGTTCAATCAAACTGGGAAGCAGACCTTTTCCAGAAAAGTACATTGTAACCACTACAGTCCCCATGGTGAAATGTATGACAAGTAACAGCTATAGAATGTTTGTCCATGTAATAACTAATATCTCTCATGTGTTCTAACAGACTGATTCTAGGCATGTCCTACTATTCTGCAGACCCACCTCTTGACTGTACAGGGTTCTACATGCTGTCCAGCCTTTGCAGTCATATGTATGGCACCTACCTCCCTTAATGTGTCTTATTCCACAACACCACTGGGATGATAGCAGGAATGTCAGTACTAAATACTGATAGACCATACCTATCAACATTTTACTGCATGACAACTGGATAAAGCCTGTCATATAAGTAGAGGACAGAGGTCCAAACCCAGGGCCATATTTGAAATATTGCTGTTATATACTGAGAAAGTTGCTGGTGTTACAGGGTTGGTTGCAACATCTCTATTCTGAGGGATATGAAGTCAGAAACACAAATGGATGTTGCCATTTACTGGCAGCAATGATCAGAATATGCCACTGATTTGCCAAGGACAACACCTGTCTGGGTAACACACCAAACATGACAGGCAAACCTCTGGCCATTATGTGGATAGGCCTACAGATCAGAGCTATGCAGACACATAACTTTGTCAGACTGAAATCCATCCAGAAGTAGCATGTACACACAAAGCCCATAAAACTAGCAGTATTCACACCATATAACAGCAATACCCACATTCGGTCCCAAAGTCTGTAACCTTCTCCACAGTTTAGTTGGCCTGTCTCCACAAGTCATGTTGTAAGAGTTATTCCCACCTGCTGTGTGTAAAACTCAGTAGCTATACACCTCCAGGATGTGTTCCTCACAGCCAAGGCAAAGGGACAACACCTACATTAAGTACTCAATTACAGGAGTGTGTTGCCATGACATTGGCTATTGGAAGAACTACCCAAATGCTCTGCATGCAATTAGCAAGTGGGGAACATCAATTAGTGCACAGGCCATCACCTGGTCAAGAGCATTACCTACAAGGGGCATTCAGACACCTATTCCAAACATCTGTCTACCAGTACTCAATGTTGAGAAAACAAAATGATGTGGAGCAACCATCTGATACAATCCAGTGCAGTGTGAAATAATAAAAAAGGTATGTGAAACAAGTAAGCATATAAGTGAATGTAGTCTGTGTTTTCTAATAATGGGAAACAGGATTTTGAAAGATTTATGTCTGAGCAAGACTTGCTGTAGTGATATCCTGCTAAACAGCACATATGACCATAGCATCTGCCTCTCTCTGCTGTGACATAGAAAACAGCTCAGGACCCTAACTCACCCTGGGAAAGGACAGCTCACGCATACAAACACTGGAGTTTCTGTCAAACACTACTTACTGTGCCACTGCTAGGCCAGCTACAGGGATATTGTACATATCCATATGCTACCTGTGAATATGAGTATGATACACATTTGTTGTGTAAACCTAAGAGAACTATATAGTGTGTATATACCTTCCATAGCCAGAGAACAGGCAGATTCCACACATGTATATGGGCAGGGGTGCTCCTAGGTGGACTGCTGCCCATCATGCCCCTGCCACAAGTGCCACAGCTGGTGTCACCAGATGCATGTTTTGGACTGTCATGGAGGCACAGGCATGTGTCAAATCTAACAGTGGACATATTCTCAAGGTCACAAATGCAACTCTTCATGCTATATGTGACAACATCCTTGATCTTGGAGATGGACACCGTTATTATGCTGAGGTCATAGCTAGATGGTTGGGTGAGATGGTGGCAATCCTTGACTGTGGGATGTCTGTGCCACAGCATGTGGTGGGACTTAGGCATCAGTCATGTGGACATAGGACAGCACATGTGCTTGGGGTACAATGGTGTAAAATTGCAAACTATGGCTACATTTGTCACTAAAACACAAGCAGTCAGAATACTGATCTCATACACACAAACATACACACTTGGCATGACTGAGATTAGAACCACTACCTATCTAGGTCTTGCTATTAAAGTGCTCTGAATTTATTGCACACACCATGGAGAAAGTAGGGTTAAGTGTGCTCCACAGTTCCTCTAAGGTGAGCAACATCCACTGGTCTTGCACAGTATGGCAATGGGAGATGTCCTGGGTGAGAATGGCCAGGAAATACTATCAGCTACAGAAATATACACAATGACCAACATAGATACAGACATTTGCCACACCTGTGGTTAGCAGCCATGCCTATCACATAATTCAGCCCACACTGTTACAGAATTCTGGCACACAGCACATGCCTTATTGTGCTGAAGAGTGTCATCAGTTACCTGTATGGTCAATGGTGACAGTGGTCTCCATACAGTGGACCTTGGGACATGTACTGGGGGTACAATGGTGTAAACATATTACACCCAGCACCCCACCCACATTGCATATAGTACTCATTCATATCCATGATAATGCTATGACAAACCCACAATCACACATTTACCAGGAATGAGATTCAAACCTTTGCCTGCCTATCTAATTACTGCTGTTACGCTGATATGCATTTTTTGCACATGCTACAGAGCTAGTAGGGTGAAGATTGTTTCATGGCTCTCCTAAGGTGAGCAACATCACCATCCCTTGCAATGTATGACAATGTGCAGTGTGTTTGGAGAATGGGGCCTCAGAATGCTGTTTCACACAAATATGCATACTCACACACAGTTGCAAACAAATACACACACACATACATACTCACATTTTCCATGGCTCAGAGGGTAAACCACACCTGTCTACTCATTGGTAGAACAGTGTTATGCTGGTACTGCGAGCTCAAGGTAGCCTATAGGGTGAAGAGTGTCACAAGGTACCTTTGCAGTGCAATACAGCAGCAGCCCTTTCTAAGTACAGCAATGAGGGAAGGTGTAGTGGGTGAGGAGGTCCTCAAAGTATTTTAATCTACAAGTTTACAAACTCACAAACCCTGTTATACTCAGTAATGCACACAGATACATTTGTCAGTACTGAGGTCTATTGGTGCAGGTGTCCCTTGGTGTGTACCAGGCTAATGTCCATGGAGATATGAGAAGAGCAGGGCATGTGGGTACGCTATCATGGCACCTGACATTTGTTAGCATGCCATCTATCAACTACTGCCATTTGAGTGATCCCCAGGGTGTAGTTATATTCACCATCCACTCATCTGAATTTCTCTTGAAGAGGGCCAGTGAGGTACTTTGACTGACATGTATGCAACATATATCACATAACGTGGCCAGTGTCTAGGTTATGGACCTGTCCACAAGCATGTTCTGTTGAATATGGTAATGCGGTTGAGGTATCCATGGCATGTGGTGCATACAGATTGGAGTTTCCTAGCTGTGGCATTTGTAACACTCTTTCCATATCAGACTTTGCTTCATGCCAAGGGTCATACATGTCAGGTACACTTGCAGCCTGCCCAGTTGTTGAAGGTGTCTACTGAGTTACATGGCAAATGGGCCATTGGACCTGCTGATTGGCCTAATGAGCGGGGTGTAAAGGGAGACATTGACCTCTTCATTCCTGGATGACATACCCTTAGTTATGCAATATGCCACATTGAAGGACTTTCAGTCCACAGTGGCAATGTGGTTGTCAGAAGAGAGGTTGCTGTCAAGCTGTGTTTACAGACCTCTTATAAGGATATCTGTCTCCATTGGACTACCACAGGTGTGGTTATTTGTGGACAACACATTGATTCAACAGGGGATTGGGACACATTTCTTGACATTGAGACTAAGGCCAGTGTTCCGACAACAGTTGGGGGTGTCTGTGGCGACTTTATGCAGGATGTTAACATAATCTGGGGATGTAAACATAGCCCTCAATTAGCAATTGTCTGCAAAAATTGTTAACCACAGTTCATTCCTGTTGGGCTGGGTATCACAGCCACACACAACACACAAGACTGGACACAGGACAAGAACCTGTGGTACTCCACACATGACTGACAGTCTGACACCACTCATAACTGTTTTGCAGTCTGACATGGAGTCCACTGCTTTCACATTGTGAGTTCCATCTGCGAGATGGTTTGCAGACCACTTAGTGACATAGGGATTAATGAATAGATTAGTGTGTTTGCCTATGATTCCTGAGTGTGGAATTGTATCACAGGACTACAAGGGCCACATATCTTGTTTTGGACTCCATATTGTTCTATAGTAATATCACATGACAAACAGATTATAGGACTGAAGAGTATCCACAGCTACCACAAAGGTGGGCCCTGTACAGAGAGCTAACATATTTTGTTAGTTTTGTGAGTTTAACATTTCCACACTTGTGTACACCAGTGGTGTAGTGTTTGTGGGAGAAAGCAGTCTGTAAGGTGTTTCCATAGCTTATAGTGGTGTGCTGGGCTACTGCATGTGTAATTGGTTGATTCTTATACATTCCACCTGCCAGCTATGCTAGTTCTTCTGGAGTGCCTTCCTACTGCTGTTTCCCCTACATCCAGTGTGAAAGGTGTTTGCATAGTTTATAGTAGTGTGCTGGGCTGCTACATGTGTATTTGGCTGATTCTGATACATTCCACCTGCCAGCTATGCTAGTTCTCCTTGATTGCCTTCCTACTGCTTTTTCCCCTTCCCATTTCCCCCTGTTTAACCCCTTTCTTTTTTTTAAACAAAGTGCGCATTTCACACACATGTTCAGACAATGTAAACAGTACTAAGCAACTTCAGACACACCCTCTTCCTTAACTGTGCTTAGCTAAGGCAAACACTGGCCTCAGGGCTCCAATGAGCTTACAGCAAGCATGAAATACCCCCTTCTGAAGTCATCAGGCTCTTATTCTTACACTACTGTGTGCCTGCACCTACATGGCTAAGTGTAGGTTGACACTTACAAAAAAGAAATCTGTGATTCACCATTAATCCCCTCATTTACATACCCCCAGTATAAGTCCATAGGTACTGCACTCAAGCATACCCTTTCCCCTTGACAACCACTGCTCCCTGGTTTTGTTTACATTCTGCATGCCATAGACTATAATGGCAAAATGTTCTTTAAAATTGTGTTTTTTTAGTTTTTCTTAATTTTCCCCACCACTGTGTTTGCGTGTAGCTGCCCTGAGCTTAAACACTCGAGATTGGCCAATAAATAAAAACATTTCATTTTTAAAACAAATACATATACTTTAATGTCAATAGCCTTATATTTGGCCATTGGCATGTGTGTTTAACATTAATATATGTTTTTCACGAGCTGTCATACCTCCGTTTGGTCAGATGCAGAAATGTATTCAGTTACTAACTGAATACATTTCTGCTCTGACATTGTTCCTGCACGGAGTCCAGCCAGCTTTGTAGATCACAAAATCACCTCATTTGCATGTTTTTTACAAGCAGATGAGGTAATTTGCATAATGTAATGTGCAGGAACAGCGTAGAGCCACTCTTGCACATGAAAATGGCACTTACATGGATTGCAGAGCGTCCATTTTCTGTGCAGGAGCGGTTACACTGTTCCTGCATGGAAAATAATCATTGCTGAATCTTGGGGATTGTGTTTTCATACATTTTCTAAAGGATATGAAGTCTGAAACTCAAATGCCTGTCATTATTTAGTGAACTCAGTTCTCACTGATTTGCCACAAAAATCCAGAAAACCACAAATTGTATGAGGAACACCAAAAATGTTGTGTTTTTCGGCTTTTTCCCGGTTAGGGGTCGCCACAGTGGAACTCCGGTCTGCTAATGATTGGCAGTAGATTTTTACATGCTGAGTTACCAGCTCTGACGCACAACCTTCAATGAAGGTACGCCCATTCACGCATGTCTCCACAGAGAAGATGCTCTAGCTGAGAATCAAACAGGACAATGTTGTACTGTGAGGAGACAATGCTACCGCAACACCACCACAATATGAAGCAAAAATCTGGGCATTCTATGAAAATCCTGGCAGTTGAGAGGTATCGTGTGTGTGTGTGAGTGTGTGTGCGTGTGTGTGTGTGTGTGTGTGTGTGTGTGTGTGTGTGTGTGTGTGTGTGTGTGTGTGTGTGTGTGTGTGTGTGTGTTCCTTCAGAGAAGCAGACATCCAGGAATCAGACATTCAATTTCATCTCCTTAAACATATGTTCATGTTCAAGGAGTGTTGAATCTTTATCCAGCTGCACTATTTAGAAATGACCAACATGTCAAGGACAAATGCACCTTTTCCTAGAACAGAGATTTATATTTTTATATTACATGTAAACCTGCAACAAACAAACTGAGAGAACAGAACATTCCACATTGCTGCAGGTCTGGAGTACAACCATCCAACTAGAAACTTCCAAAGTTGGAAGACATTCATTATGAGAAAAGACTCAGTTTCACTGGTAATGTGAGATGGTAGTGAGGTACAGCTCAGTAGGGGACTTCATCTCCCTCTAAAGGCTAATATTGTGTGTAAGTATTTTGTTGGTAGGCTAGCCAGATATGACCTTATCTAGTGTGCTAGTGTGCCCTACATATTTTGTGCATAATCCATCCTTTGATTTACATAAACAGCAATAAGGTTTACCTACGAGTGATCGATTATACCTTTTTTATCTCATTGTTTACCGAAAATATAATTTTGAAAATAGTGAGTTGAAAAACCTAGAAAAACATCCAGGGGGACAAGCCTCCTCCCCCCACACCTGCAATGTGTGTGTGTGTATGTGTGTGTGTGTGTGTGTGTGTGTGTGTGTGTGTGTGTGTGTGTGTGTGTGTGTGTGGGGAAGCAACCACCACCCCCTAAAATTATATTTATCAACTTCATAATTGCACCACAGTGGAGAAAATGGGAAAAATCCAGAAAAGCATACAGTTGGCTCTCACAATGCAATACAGAGCAATAAAATACAGCTATAACAGCTTCAGAGTGATGATGCATGATGAGAGTCAGCTGTGACTTGTAAACACATTGTGATGTAACATCTTCACAATGACGATACATGATAACAGAATCAGCTATGACTTGTAACTATGCGTAGCAGTAAAGACATGTTCTAGGAAATTTGTGGGGAGTTAGGAAACATGTAGAGAAGAGAAGAAACTGACCCCCGGATTCACTAATCTTCTGTGCAGGACTAGCTTAGTCCGGCATGGATGCGCCCGTTTAGGAGCAGGACGGCAGAGTGCCATGCATATTAACAAGGCGCGATGCCCGAGCTCCTAGGTTTACACGGAGTGTGTATGAGTGCAGGGGGTGTGTCTGAGAGCAGAGCTCTCAGAATAAACATGCCCCTGCAATGTAGAACAGCAGAAAGTGTTAAGAAATGAGCGAGATCGCTCATAGGTGTCCTCATATCCCCACCAACAGTCCCCCATGTGTACAACAGCAACAGTACATAAAAATCAAATGACAAAATCCCTTTATTTTTATTTTAAAAATCCAAGTACAGCTAACCATAGGTGCACGGGTATGCCCATCGCTTAGCTATGGTAAAAGCAGCTTAAAAGGCTGAAGAGGATAACAAGGAAGATATATGCAAATGAAGCAGCACAGCAATAGTGTAATGGGCAGACCATTTGCCTAACAAGCAAGCATTCCCAGTTTGAGTCCCACTGCAGTAGTCTATTTTACATGGCAAAGCATGTTATAACCAATATTTATGTTGCAAAACCCACGAAAAAACGTATATGTATGAACTGGAGTATTACAGGAAATGCACATGTGAAGTGTCAGTGTCATAATGAATAAGGCACTAGTAAGCAGTTTTAAGCACAAATAAGCACCAGTACACATATGTAAGCACTAGTAAGCGTGTTTAAGTGCATTTGCGCAGGGGTAAGCATTGCCTACACATATTAAGCAAAGTAGAAGCTAACTGAGTGTAAGAAACTGTAACCGGAAGTAAGTACTGCTTAGCTCTGTGCAAACCTGCTTACAAATGCTTTAAAGTGCCTTAACCATTCTCTATTCAATGGCCCATTTTCTGCCCAGCAACAAAAAAAATGCCTCTACAAGCCTCAAACCCACAACCCTGCACACCATAGACAAAGTGATTCACCACTAAGCCATGCCAACTAAAAAGTACTCTGCTGTTTTCAGAAACATAACCTCCAGTCCAGGCATGCAACAGTACAGAGAATGTATACCAACATCTAGATGTATGTGTGTGTAAATATATTAATATCTAAACAGATACAATATATATATATATATATATATATATATATATATATATATATATATATATATATATATTTATTTATATTTCTAAAAATATATACATATATATTAATATATATATGAACATATATACATGCAAATGCCTACATCGACACATATATGTGTCAAAACCTATATGTTTACATATACACAGCAAGTTACATATGTGTATGCAAATATATATCTACATAGGTATATACGGACATAGTTTTTTATATATATATATATATATATATATATATATATATATATATATATATATATATATATATATATATATATATATATATATATATAGGTATATATAGCCATACATCTGTAGATAGCAATGGCAGATTAACAAAAACACATATGTCCACATGCACTGTTAATGGAGGTGAGAGGCACCATACACTATACGTCTTGTTTGAATAGACATCCCACCCCCACAGACAAACACGTCCACCCTGCAATACACTACCAGGTGTTGCAGATCCAATAACCAGGACCTGACATGACATGGGCACAAGATGTTAACAGTACTACATCCCACCTGTATGATGTCAGGCTGGTATTGGTAACATTTCATGCAGTGCAGTCTGCCTCCCATAGGAAACATAAAATGTGGAAGCCATCAACATCCCCAGGATACAGATACGCAGACACAGATATACAGATACGCAGACACAGATATGCAGATACAGATATGCAGATACAGATACACACACACACATATGTGTGTATATATATATATATATATATATATATATATATATATATATATATATATACATGTGACTACGCATACACATGCAGATATATGTACAGTAAGATACATATGTAGAAGGTGCGCACAATATGGAACAGCCACTATGCCTACAGTTAACACCTGAACAAATGGACACTGTATGGGCCACCCATACAAATGACATCCGCCGCCTGCAACATATACCCACAGAGAGTTCATAGGAAAAAACACCACACACAGGTTTGCAGAAATGGAAAACCTTTAATTGTGTACTTTTACAGTTCTATTTGCCATGTCATATAGCTGTTCAAACACTGACATCCATATAAACAGAGTAATACAACTGTGAAACAGTTATACTAATACAGTAGCCTGGAAAGGTTCACAACTGTTGCTGCCCAGGTCAAGCCCTTCAGTTTGTACAATAGTGAGGACAGACTGGGCCACAGGATAGCAAACAATCAACAGTGTGTAATGCAGGTGTATAGTTTAGCAGCCTCTATCTACACTCTGTACAAAATTGCTAGGTGGTAAAGACGTCATGTGACAAAATGGGTTGTAACTGTTACATAACAAGGCATAACTGACACCATCACAAGCACACTGACAGACAGAACAGTCTATATGGCAGGATGCAGTAGGCTTGCATTAACCCAATTTATGTAAGTAATGTAAATATAGGTGAAGTATAAGGTACTGTACATCCAGATACCTTAAGGCAGCTCACCCCTGATACCCCCACATTTTTAACAGCCTAGGTCATTTATGGTGCTTCCCCCCCAGACTCAATAATACATGGCTGTATGCCACTGTTACATACACTGGCCTATGGAGTGCATAAGAGCACACATGCATTGTGTAGGTGATGCCCAAACATATATGGCCCCAGCCCCACCGTATGTGTGGGGGATACACCAGTGGACTGATGGCAGCAATGGCAGTGTGATATACTCACAACCCACTACAGAACAACCCATGACAGCATGTCACATGTGAAAGCTTGGTATGTAGGTGGAGGACAGAGGCTGGAACACAGGCACAAATGTGGAAAACTGTTGCCATACACTAAGCAAGTTGCTGGTATTACAGGATAGTCTGCAACATACCCTTAGTCAGGGAATTGAGGTTAGAAACAGAAATGGATGTAGCCATGTACTGATAGCACTCAACACACACACTGCCATTGAAATATCTGACACGGGACCTGTGTGGTGGACAGATAACACATGATAGGCACACCTCTAGCTACCAAGAGGATAGGCCCACAGTTGAGAGCTATGCAGACAGACTGCATTCCAAGGTAAATTAGTATGTACACACACACCCTCTAACACCAGTACTATACAAAGTATAACACAATTCTACTCACACTCTGTCTGTAGTTCCTGAAAGAGGTATTGCTACCTGCTGTCTGTAACACTGATGCCCACATACAGGAAGGATGCCCATCACACAGGAACTGTAAAGGGACCATGCCCCCATAATGTAGGGGTTTAGAGTGGGTGGATGCCATGACAGTGGTGATTGGAAGTACTACACATGCGTAATCATATATATATATATATATATATATATATATATATATATATATATATATATATATATATATATATATATATATATATATATGGCTATCTGTATAATAATATGTACATATATTTCCACCATATGTCCTGGACATGGAGTATATCCCTACCCCAGCCTCTATAGTCCCACAGTCGTAGTGCAAGGGGATGTCAGGTATGTATAGTAGGTATATTAGTAGACTATTGCTACTGTCATTGGGATTGTCTTCACAGACATGGTGTGTGTTGGAGGTCACATCTGCTTATAACATTTGTGCCATTGGCTACTAACAGTCATCCTAAGGATATTATAGTAAAGTACCACTACTAGCATGTAATGTGGTCTGCAGCAGAGATATTGGCCAACATACGTGGACATTCTGACACACTCTGTACAGTCCAGAGTTATACACATAACCCCTTAGTGCTAAACATGTGTACCATGCCTGACAATATGGATGTAGACAGCCATGTAGATGGGTATAACACATAACAACTGGAATACATTTGCCACCATAGGTTATGCATTCACACACCCCTGTTTGGCCTGACACATAATAACTGCTGGTACAGGGGTGCCATGACCACATACTAGCCACTAGATATTGACATACATCTGTACAGCATAGCACTGCTCTGTCTGACATACATGACTGTTAAGGGAAGCCCGGCAGCAGTACATCTGACAAGTATCTGCACATGACATCTCACTGGGTAATTACACTAAGCTGCTAGGCATTTAACAATGCACTATGCAGGCTACAGGCAGATTGGCTCAACACTGGCCTACATCTCCTATGGGGGAATGCACATGTACCTGCATATATAGCAGGCTCTACAGGCATTTCACAGCACAGGGTAAGATACACCTGTGTGAAAGTGCATAACCACAACCAATGTGAACACAGCCACAGCCACATATGTTAAGCTAGCATAATATTACTGTATATGGACTATCTGTTCGACACCATCCTCATATGTGCCACTCACAGACTGACCCTACATATACTGGGCTGCTACACAGTTTGGTCTGATGGCTGTCTGTGGTATGGGACATGTTTGTGTATGGCCCTACAAACATGTACACCAATACGGCATCATACAGTGGAGCAGCATGTAACATCAGATAGGACGGGACCTAGAACATTGACATCTACCACAGTCTGTACACAGGCTAAACTACATATTAACAATACACACACTGTCAACATTCATCATAAGTACACAGACCTCAGTACTGTACAAACATCCACAGAATGTCCAGGTTATGTCATCAAATATAACCACTACTGTACATAACATGTGTAGCAGTTTGATATCTCACTGGCTTGTTATCAGATATGATGACACTAATTATGGTGTACAGCACATATGCACCACTTCATGCTCGACATATGTACACAGGTTGACAGAGTTGTGGCTGGAAGCACTTACACAGGGCCATTAATGACATGTTGCTGTGATAACCTCATACATTTACTGTTGTAACAGGGTTTGTTGCAACATATGTCCTATGAGGGATATGAAGCCAGTAACTGTCATGACTTTCACCATCTACAGACTGCAATCCTCACACTACCTTCTGCAGTCCACAGATAGATGCTCCATTAGTAACACATGAAACCAAAGGCACAACACACTGCCCTGTCTGCAGATGGGGATTCCTCATAAACATGGAACTGACATGGCAGGTATTGAGACATGTAGGACAGTCATATCCACACACACACACCGTTAAACCAACAGTACTCCAAATGCAGTACAGCAGCACTTACAGTCTGTAGTCAGGTCAGGCACATCCCCCTCCTGTGTGTTGCCCTGTTTCCACAGTGTATGTTGTTAGAGGTAAATCCCCAATCCATCTGAGATGCTGTTTGCCAAAAAACAGATTTAGTTCCTGCTCACAGTGAATGAAAAGGGCCAACATCAACATGATGTTCCTAGATATTGGAGTGTGTTTCCATGCAAATGGCTATGGGAATGTTACCACAGCTGTTCCACATGCAATCAGCCAGGGGAGGGTTGCAATTCATGCAGAGGCCATCAGCTGATCATGAACATCACTTAAAATACACATGCTGTTGCCAAGCAAAGCAGGTGTGATCTCCACATCCACCAGAGAGGGAGTGGGCGAGGCAGACAGAGGCAAAGACAAGTAAGGGAGTGGTGGGTGAATAAAATCTAACCATGTTTGGGGCACACACCTACCAGCACAGGGTATCAAAACCCTGACGACTATGTAGTGCTATCACAGCTCTATGCAGTTAGTGGATGCACCACATGGATTATCTGCTGTGGAGCCCTCAGAACATATATGTGATGGTGACTGGCATCTGCAACAGGGATAAGGTAACTATACGGTAGGTGACATACACGTGCCTGTCCACATGAACAGGTGCCAGAATCAACACAGCCACACTCTCACAGGGATGCACACAAATTGACACACTTGGCAGGGCCAGGATTGCAACTCATCAATAGTGGGATTGCCACAACACATCACTGTGCAGGTAACACATGCACCACATGGGTCATACTGGGGGTTGTATGGGCAAAGGGTATGGGGAGGTGTCTGACATCAGACAGCATGCTTCAGTATGCCCATGGGGGTTGTAGGGAGTGTGGATGTGAACATATGCACCATGCAACACACACATAAATACACACAGTGCCCGTACTGACATGCATGGGTGCATTTCTGCATGGGTGTGTGGTGGTCGACTGTGCCAGATGGCTGTACAAGGCTAGGTGATGGGTATACCTTGGCATCAGGTTACATGATGATGGGCTGCATTGTGGCTCAGGGCTGTAGTGTCTGCATTTGCCCACACAGGTGGATATTGTATCCCCCATCCAGTCACATGGGTGACTATTGTGTGTGGCCAATGCTGTGCATGTACAGTGACATGTGTAACTGTACCTGGGGTGTCTGACCCATGTTGTGAACACAGATTATCATCAGATGTACCAGTCTTGCCCACCTGTGGCAGGAATTGGTAATGGACAGCAGGTTTACCCTGCACCTACAATGATAGTATGCTAATGGCATTCCCTGGTGTCAGTGGCATCTGTCAATACAGGGCATTTTGTCAGGCATGGATGATCTCAGCAGGCTTGTCATAGTAGGGTTATGGGAAGGAAGGTGTGTGCATGGGCCATAACCCATTCATCTAGGGGTTGACACACCACATGTGGGCACACATGGGGTCATATGTCACAGGTATGTGTATACAGCTGCTAGATGACTACTTCTTTGTACAGTCATGTTGCACAGCTGGCACGTGCACCACATAGTCTGTAATGCTGACAGACACTGGTGGCTAGTATCTGCAGTGAGTGACATCTGCACCTCATGTGTTTGGGGCCCTTTGGCTGTGTGCTGGGTGGGATAGGCCTGGATGGCTCCTTGTCACAGTCACCCTCTTCCACATATCTATGTACATCTACCTTTGGCTTATTATAGTGTGTGTTGTCCTGACATATATGTCTGTATTCCTATCCACTGTGTGTGCAAGGCATGAGTGGTAAATACCAACGATTGTCCACAGTAACAACTGCAACTGCTAGATATGTCTGGTCCACTGGTGTTTGCAGACATGTCCTTCATGTTTTTAAGTGTGTAAGCATGCCCAGTATGACGTTTCAGTATGCTGTTGACTGACATTGCCTTCATTTCTCTAAGTGTGTGAGCATGCCCAGTATGGCTGTCTGTATTGAATGTGTGGATTGTGTCCAGGTAGTTTGTTTTGCAGTGCTGACCTTTGTGTTGTACACTGACAGGTAGCATGCTGTTTCTGCAGGGTATCCATCGATAATTTGGCTTTGACCGTTACTACATTTCTACATAGAGGGGGGGCACACCTGACTGTTTCTACATTTCTACACAGGAGTGGGGGGCACACCTGACTGTTATTACATTACTATGTAGGATGGGGGCACACTTGACTATTTCTACATTTATACACTGGGTTGAGGGGGCACATTTGACTGTTATTACATTACTATGTAGGATGTGGGGGGGCACACGTGACACTTGTACACATTTGCTATGACTGTACTGGTATGTTAGGTACTCCATTTCATTCTGTATTGCTAACTGTCATGCTGACTAGAGGCATAACAGTACACTACAGATCATGGCTTTAATTGCCCTACATATTATTGTCTGACTTCTTACCCTTCAGAACTAACATCCCACTGCCTGCCCTGCTGTGGTCATCATTCTGGGGCCATGGCACAGGCTCTGTTTGGGTTTGTCTACAACTGTCCTGCTGGCTGAGACTGTTGTTGGGTATGTGAACCATTCTGACTGGCATGTGTGAGTCATATGGACACACATGTCACTCAGCACATTTCCTGCAGTGGGATTTGTCACTCTGTGTAGTACTGGCTACTATGGTGACTCCAGTATGTGTTACAGATGTCATGGTGCCACTATGGGTGTCTACTATCTGCTGCCATAACATTCAGCCACCCAATTCCCTTGCATGCTCACATCCATACCATAGCTACATGTAATGACAAATTCTACTCCATTTGGCAATCGGTAGGTTGATTGACTTAACTTGAGGGTGTGCCAGACTTGCAGATGTCGGATGTACATAGTACACTCCCTATACATGGTTGAGCACAGGTAGTGTCATATTTGGCATCCCTTTTACTGTATTCTCGAGTCAGAGAGAGGTGTCATTCCCTGAGTCCCTACCATGTCAGTGCATGTGCCATGTGTTGCCTATTTGCCAAGGCCAGGGCATACTGGGCATGCTTCCTTCTGCCTACTGGGGCAGGCTCAAGGTGTTCCTCCTCCAGGTCACTCTGTGCCTGTGCAGGCCTTGGCATTGCTGGGGGGCTGTGTGGCCCTGCTCCATGCTGTTCCTGCTGCAGCTTTTTCAGCAGGATCATATTGTGTAGCATAGCACATACCATAACAATCTGAGTACATGTAGCTGGTGAATACTGCAAGGCTCCACTGGATGTGTCCAGACACCGGAACCATGACATGAGCATCCCAAACACATGCTCTATTATATGTCTGGCCTGTGCATGTGCCTCATTATGGCATTGTTGTTCAGGTGTGTGTGCATTTCTGATGGGTGTCATCAGCCATGGCTCCAGTGTGTACCCAGCATCCCCCACTAGGTGACCATAGGGGATGTCCCCATTGGCAAATCTCTGGTACAGCTGCATCAGATGTCATATGTGGGAATCATCATAGCTTCCAGGACAGCCAGCACACGCATTCATTATAATGTCCTGGGCATCACATACGACCTGGCAGTTGATGGAGGGGATGCCCCTGCAGTTGATATAGGCCCTACCCTGCTCACTGGGTGGTGCTTTGATGCATATGTGTGTGCAGTCTATAGCACTCACTACCCCAGTGTATTCTGCTATTTGGTGGAAGAGATGCTTATTGCTGGTCAACACCTCACAGGTGTTGAGGAAATATACATGCTCACTGGCATGTGCTGACATGGCATCCAGGAACTGGTGGAATACTCTGGATGCTGATGCTTGTGAGATCCCCATGATATCCCCAGTTGTGCTTTGGGAGGTACCTGTGGCTAGTATTGTTAGGCTTACATATACCTTGGTATCCACTGGGATGGGTTCCCCTCGGCTAGTTTGGTGTGTCAGGTGTGGCCGGCACAGCTCAACAATTTGCTGTAGGAAGTCTCTGTCCACCCTATAATGCTCCACTATCTCCAGCTCATGTAGCCCCTGCTAGGTTACCCTGGGTCTGTACACTCTTCTCCATCTCCTCACTGTGAGTTTATTGACAGAATTCAAATCCTTACCACCCTCAGTCTCTTGCACATGTTGTTCTATGTTGCCTGCTGCTGCCCTTCTCATTTTGTAGGTTTGTTTGTTAAAATTTCCCCACGTGTATATACCTTTGGTGTAGAATGTGGGAAAAACCAGAGGGGAAGGTGTTTGCTTAGTTAATAGTAGTAGTATTCTGGGCTGGTCTGCTGCCTGTGTAACTGGCTGATTCTGATAAATTTCACCTGCCAGCTACGCTAGTTCTCCTTGATTACCTTCCTACTGCTGTTTTCCCTTCCCATTGCCTCCCTGTTTAAGCCTGTGTGCACGCCACGCAGAGTGCACAAATGTGCACACTGCTGCTATTTCCTGGTTTAACTTCTTTTTTCTTCCTGTAAAACCTGGTGTGTGGCGCACACACCCACTTAAGCTTTGTAAAGAGAGCTAGGCAGGTTTAGACACACCCCCTAGCTTAGCTGTGCTAAGCTAGGAGCAAACCCGAGCTACAGGGCTCCAGTCCGCTTACAGTATGCCTGACACCCCCCCATGATGTCACCTACCTCCTAGGCTTGCACCAAGCTATTTCTACTCTTACACTGTTGAGACCTGACTCACATCCTGGGGAAACCTAGGATTCACTATCCTTCCCCTCATTTGCATAGGATTGCCTGCTAATGCATAGTAACATGTCTCACACTGAGCCTCAGCAACCACTACTTACTTGTCAGGTTGTTTTCTGTCTGCCTTTGACTTGCATGGCAGAATACTGATTTTCATCAGAATGCCTATATTAGGTTTATTTTTTTATCCCCCCCCCGATCCCATTCGTGTGCCACTGCCCTACGCTTAAACAGTCGAGATCGGGTAAAAAAAAAGTAAAGCTGTTTTTTTTTTTTGTTTTGTTTGTAATACGAATGGCCTTATACCTGGCCATTGACATGCTTACTACTTGATATGCAGCCTTTATTCGGAGCTGTCATAGCTCCGTTTTGGATTCTGCAGAAATGTACTCGGTTACTAACCGAGTACATTTCTGCAGATAGCACTAGTCTTGCATGGACTGTTGCGAGTGTCCTGGATTGCAAAATCACCTCACTTGCATGGATTTCACCTGCAAATGGGGTGATTTGCATACCAGGGCTTACTCCGTACATGATTAGTGCAGGAGCACTTGCGCACGCACCATGCGGGCTGTTTCTGGATTGCACGGCAGACATATTGCCTGCTTGAGCTCCTGCACCGATCTTACACTCCGTGCAAGCTTTTGAGAATCCGGGTGTGAGACTTTTAGCAATTATTGCATAATAGGCTGAAACAGAAGTCTTTTCATCCCACTTATTTGAAGTGAGATGATAGCAGACATGCTTATCTTACATAACAAAATATCAAACAGTTGGAATTGTTGTGACTGTGTATTTTGCAGAAAATTACAGCAGCATAATGCATAATGATGTACAGACTGCACATTGGTCTAATGTACAGACAATTTTATGGTAGTGTTTCATCACTGTAATATTTGCAGAACAGCAGGTCATACAATGGAGGCCATGCAAAGGTTAGTGAAGACAGTCTTCTTAAGTCAACTGAAGCACAGCACATTGTTGCAATAACAGCACAATGACTCAGACAATTGTGGCTACTTAGTTTATATCAGGTTCTTAATTTGACGGATATTGCTGTGCACAATATGAGTTCAGAACAGGTAACATGTTTAAATGTGACACTTTAGGGATTAAGCATTAAAGTACTGAGCATTAATGCGTGATTCCTGTGATTTGTATTTAATGATCAAGATTGTGGTATCTCACAGATTTCTCCTCACCTAGATATATAGCAAAGCTGGACTCATTCTTCTCAACCTCTTAGCACAAAAAATCTGGACAAAATCAAAAATAATAGGGGGGGGGGGGTCAAAGCCCCAAAAATAGGGACAGATTTTAACTATTTCTTTCATAAACTTTGAAAGTTGCAGGAGTAAAAGATATTTACTAATCTTCCATGCAGGAATAAGTTATTCCTGCATGGAAACGATCGTTTAAGGGCAGCACGACAGAGCGCCATGCATAGTAATGAAGGCGCGCTACCTCTGCTCCTAAATGGACAAAGAGCATGGACAAGTGCAAAGGGTGTGTCTGAGAGCAGAGCTCTCACAATACACACGCCCCTGCACTCAGGAAGTGCTGCTCAGCAATTACAAATTACAATGAGTGAGAATGCTCAGAGAAGGCTGCATACCTCCCAGCTGTACAAATCAATGCAGAATTCCAGATTTCTCACCCGTACAGCACCCCATTTGTCCGGGCAAATCACTGAGATGATCTCAGGATTGAAGTCAGTAAATAATGGCATACATATCAGCGTCAGACTTCAAATCCATCAAAAACAGTATATTAAAACAAATCCTGTTACTCTAGCAACTGTCCCAAGTGTATAAGAGCAATAATGAAAATATGTCCGTAGTTGTACCACAGTTTGTCAAGCTTTGTCCAGATAGTTTGCCTGAAGAGGATGAGAGGTATGGGGGAATGCTAGGATGTCTGCCAAATGTGCAGATGCATGCAGGAATCAACAGCAATAAGTGAAACCTGTCCCTTCCTAGAGAAAATAGCAGTAGAGAATTTTTTTTATCAAACAGATTAAATTTAACCATAGGTGCGCAGGTTTGCCCATTGCTTAGCTACGCATACTGTAGTTTAAATAGCACAAGAAGATAAATAGCAATATACATGCAATTGAAGAAATAGTATAGTGGTCAGAGTGTTTGCTTTGTGAGCCGTCATTCATGGTTCGATTCTAACTGTAATAAATTTCATTTTCCATGTGAAATCACTTTGTGAACATTTTTTTTGCTGTATAACCTACTAAATAACATATATTTGTGAACTGGAGTACTGCATTAAGTGCATATGTGAGGCATAATTGTAATAATGTGGTAAAATCCACAGATAAACAAAAGTGCCCCATACAGTATACGTACACATGAATCAGGGATATGAAATGAAGGTATAATGTGTAATGAATAATAAATCCATAGATTGTCAAAATCTACCACTTTCCCAAGAGCCATGTTTCATTTCTGTCTAAATTAGTGCGGTAAGCGGAGTAAGCAGTTTTAAGCAGTGGTAAGTGTGTTTAAGTCAGTTTCCGTGGGGGTAAGCAATGAGCACACAGGTTAAGCAGTTTTGAAGCTAACTCCCTGTAAGCATATTTAACTGGAAGTTAGCATTGCTTACCATCACGCAAACCCATGCAAACCCACTTACAACTGCTTAAAAGTGCCTTAATCACTCTGTATCCAATAGCCACTGTTCTGCCCAGCAACAAAATAAACAGCCCTTGCAAGTATTGAAACCAGGACCCTGTACTCTATAGTTGCAGCAGTTAACTACTAAGCCATTACAGCAGTACATAAAATTGAGGTATCCGCAAACAGATCTTCACTAAAGCAAAATCACAATTTACATGTGAAAGGAATCTATATAAAGTTTTATTTTGTATAACCTACTACATAACATAAATATGTGAATTGGAGTACTGCATTAAGTCCAGATGTGAGTTGTCATTGTAATAAAGTGGTGAAATCCTCCAATAAATACAAGGACCCCATACAGTGTATGTACACATGAATTATGGATACTAAACAAATATATAACATGTAATGAATGATAAATCAATCACAAACAGCAACTAGTGTGCATACAAATAAGCAATGCTAAGCATTGCACACCCCTGCTTACTAGGTGTAAGCAATGTGTAGGCCAGATAAATCAATCTTCCCATTGGTATATCCCTTTAAACAATGCCATCCTTTGGTAAGCAGGTTTGCCAATAGCTAAGCATTTTCAAAATCATTCAGTCACGGCAAAGTGTGGGAAATCTACCCTATTTAAACCCCACAGGTGGGAATACATCTCATAACTGGTTGCAGCTTCCTCCTGTAAGCATTATGGCCAGTGAGGGAGAAGGATTGAGCTTCTGGGTGCAGCGCTGGGGCATCCAGGAGTCTAAAGTCATGGCAGAACACTTTGTTAAAGACCATGAACAGAGACTGCTGCAGGGCCAGTACCAGGGTTCCCAATATAAAGCAAAAGCCTGGGACCGTCTCTTCCGTGGCCTCACCAGTACCACTGGCATCCCTCAAACTGGTAAGCAGGTCAGGCATCACTATGCCGACCTGAAATGGAGGAAGAGGGAGCTCTTGGATCAGTGGATCCAAGAAGCTAGGCAGTTGGGTGATGTCCCAGCCGTGTGTAAGTACCCATCCTACAACCTGTTTAATAATTGCCAGCTCATGTATATTATGGATAGGTATAGCTAAATATTCCTCTTATGTCTTTGACAGTGGTAGACGAGCAGGTTGTGAATCAGGAAGCCCATGCCTGCAGGCTGCAGAGGCTGCATTATGAGGCAGGTTAATAATAATCTTGCATGTACTGTCATAAGAAATAAATCTAAAAGTAGTAGAAAGTTAATTGGCAGTATAAAACCTGTATTGTGTATGGCATGTACTGAATCAACCAGACAATATGGCAGGAAGAGTCTCATATAGGTTGTATGTAAATAAAAGGGTAACAGCCTGGCAATAAAAGTCTAACTCCTGGACTGCTTGTGTTTACTCTGGTATCATATGGTAATGTAGCATTGCAATCTCTTAAAAGTACAGTTGTATTAAGCACTGTTACCTACACTGTGCTACATAAATAAAATGTGTAGGAATGTCTGTATACGAGTGTTGTAATGACAAGGTCATATTGTACAACTGAGAGAGACTTAGACAGAAAACAGTGAAAAGATAAACATAATCCAAATAGCACACTCAACTGAGATGTAAAGTGTGGTATTTTTAGCACACGCAGCCATGGTTTGAATCCTGGGAGTGGTAGTAAGCTGTATGCAGAATCATACCCCACAACTGCAGAGATATTGTCAGAAAGTCCAAATGATTAGCGTAATTCCCCTGCCTGTCACCCTGACCCCTTGGCAAATCAATGGGATGATCCCAGAAGTTTAGGCAGCAAATAATGACATACAAATGATTGTCAGATATCATAACTGTCAGAAATACATCTATAAGAACAAGCCTATCACTCTAGCAACTCACCAAATTGTTATGAGAGTAATAAGCAAAGTACGTCCCATCTTTATCCCCATGTTGTGAAGCTATGACCAGAGTGTGTGCAGTAACAGAGTGAGACATATGTGCATAATAATAATGTGGAATCTGGTAATATGTGTGGCAACATTCAGGTAGTGTTAACAAACATTCCTCCCACAGGTCTGTCAGATATGAAAACTGTGCCTAGAAATAAAAGATTGAAATCATGGACTCTTACTGTTTAGTTTGATATTGTATGGCAGTGTTAGTGTTGCAGTATCTCTGAATAATAAGGTATTACTCATCACTGTCCAGCACACAGTGCTACATAATAAAGCTGTCTAGGAAACCCTGTATAAGAGAGTTGTAATTACAAGGTCAGATTGTAAAACCACAGGAGACTTATAGACAGAAATCAGAGAAGAGATCCACAGCAACTTTTATATAGCACACTCAGCTGTGATGTACACTGTTTTATTTTTAGCAGACACAACCATGGTTCGAATCCTGGGAGTCCTAGTAAGCTGTATGCAGAATCATACCCCTCAACTGGACAGATTTGTCCAGACTGTCCAAATAATTGGCTCATATCTGCTACCTGTTACCCTGTGCCCCTGGCATATCAGTGTGATGATCTTTGACATTTAGGCAGCATTTAATGCTATATAACTAACTGTCAGGCCTGTAAATATTCAGAAAATGTATATGAAAACAAACCTGTTATGGTAGTAACTCACCAAACATTTATGAGGGCAATAGTCAAAATATGTCCCAGTTTCACCTGCATGTTGTCAAGACATGCCTAGAGTGTGTGAGCAATAAGAGATGGAGAGGTATGTGCATAACATCAACCTGGAATCTGGGAATATGCGTAGAAACAGGTAGTGTTAACAAACAATACCTCCACAGATATACCAGGTAAGAGGTGTATACTGCAGGTAAAACACAGTTCATGTATATAATTGTCTATAACCATACCACTTTCCAAACTAAGGCCATAAGGTATTGTAATAATACCTGTAAGGTACAGGTTACAGCACTAAGAAAGTAATGAGAACTACAGGGATATACAAGTTGTCAATTGATATTTTTCTCCCCTCCCCCACCATATCTGCAACAATAATCTAAATACACAACTCAATGGGTATGTGTACAATTAAATCTATTGTTGGGACATATGTCTTATTGTTTGATAAATATTTAAATTTGTTTCTATGCATGTGCCATGTTGAAATACTCCCACATTTTTGGAATGCTGCCATCAATGTACCTGCATGCTGTTGTAATGGCCACTGTGGTCCCATATATGCATGTGTTCTGTTTGTTATGCAACTGTTCCCTATCTGGTCTTTTGGGTTGATGGGAATATCTATGCATGCTGTAATACCTAATCCTGGAATGTGTTAACTATTACTAACCCACATATGTTTTAAAATTGAAACACCATAGCATGTTTGGGAAGGCTGGTCCCAGCAGACCCACCTCTCCTACCTCATCTGGCCATAGCACTGGGCACCAGCACATCTGGGGCCCACCCCAGGACCTCCTTGTCCGCTGGTCCTGCACCACCCTCGGGTGGAACCGCCTCAGAGGATGGGGTTCGCCTCCCCGGAAGCAGGCGCAGACAGGATACTGTCACCTGTTGTCAGGTCTGGGGGTCTGGTGTGCAGCAAGCTCCGCAGGGAGTTTGGAGATCTGCTACGCCAGCTTGAGGGCCATGTGGCGCATCTATCCTATCAACCCTTTTTCTTTTCTTTTAAAGAAATTAGGACAGGGGTAAGCACGAATAAGCACTTTTAAGCAGGTTAAGCCTGTTTGCGAGGGGGTAAGCAATGCCTACTCAGGATAAACAATCTAGAGGCTAACTGACTGTAAACATATTTAACCAGAAGTTAGCATTGCTTACCGTCAAGCAAACCCATGCAAACCCACTTACAACTGCATAAAAGTGCCTTAATTATTCTGTATCCAACGGCCCTTGTTCTGCCCAGCAACAAACTAATCCGCCTTTGTAAGTCTTGAACCCAGGACCCTACACACCATACCAAAGTGATTTACCACTATACCAGGTCAAATATACATAACTGTGATGTTTTCACAAACAAATCATCCAGCATAGTCATTCAACAGTACAGTAAATGTATTTATACATGTAGATGTGTGTTTGTGTGTGTGTGTGTGTGTGTGTGTGTGTGTGTGTGTGTGTGTGTGTGTGTGTGTGTGTGTGTGTGTGTGTGTGTAGATACATATATATATATATATATATATATATATATATATATATATATATATATATAAGAATACCCATGTATGCAGCACTACAGATGCATTGGGGAACTACTAGACAACACCAGAGAGTGTTTCCAAATATTACTGTAGTCCACATAAAAAGTTAACAGAGAAACAGATCTTGCATCTACTGAACAATAGTTATGTATGACACTCTAGTGCGTGACATTATTGAGTGACTGTAGTAGCCCCTAACATATGGAGGCCATGCTCAAGATGTCTGGACAAACCCTGGGTGAACACTGCATGACATCAGGGTGTCTTTGAAAATCCAACTCCAATCAACTCAAAGAGGTAATGGAGTATCAGGTCATGTTTTGTGATCACTTTTCTAGGCAATTACAAGAATGATACGTTAATGACTGGTATGATTGACTTTAAGTACTCCAGTGGACATATGTCATCATCAGGGGAGAGTATCATATTGTGGCTTGAACCTGGACGTGCCCATGGAACCCCTGCCTGCCACAGTTCTCTTGTCCGTGGCCGGAGACATTGAACTGCACACCCTGCCAGGTATCGTCTGCAGCTGTCCAGCAAATACCTGTATAGGGCAGCCACATGGCAGCACTGTGTGTATGCATACTCACCCACAAGACAAACACAGCTAAGGCACCCCTATACCTACACACACCACATCACCATGGCCATATCAATACTTAAAACCCCTCACTCACACACATGGTGTCAAATGTATGGCTCAGCCTAGGTCTCTGTCAAACCAACAACACATCCTGTGCACATGATGATACCTGTGCCACATCCCTGTCATCCATAACATCGATGCAGGGACATGCTATGATGGTTCTGATGCACACGGTGACTGTACTATGGTGTACCAATGTACTGCTGTGTAGCATATTGTCAGTGCTAAAGTTTAATGCATGTCAGGAAGTGTAGCTGTCCAGCCATGATGCATTATAGCTATTAAAACTGAGTGACTGTGGTCTCCATAATGTAATCCATTTGTGTTGTAGGTGTCCATGTGTCAGCAGGAGGATGGTCTGCTGTCATATCCTACAAGGAGTATGGCACTGTGGTGACACCTTGGCTGTGTGATATCCTGGGTACAGGTGAACAGATGTCACAGGTCTGTATAACAGTTACTGCATGTGCCACATGGCTGATAGGTCTGGGGGTGGTGTATACATGTGAGTGCATGGTGGCTGCTGTTAGCAGCCCTTCTACAGTGGACAATGGTAAGCGTACTGGGTGGTATACACTACATGTTCGTGTATAACACACACAGAGGCTTTGGTGTTGATGCAATACACAGTGAATACTGTGCACATGGATGTATGTACCTGTGCAAGGATCACATTGTAGCCTCTGTAATTCCATCAAGCCAGAATAGGCAAAACACATTGGGGAATAAGCAGCCTGCTAGTTTAATGTCACTGATGATGGTACTGGCAGGAGTATATGTCCCCTTCCCCAATGTAGTGCAATCCTCAACTTGGTAAACATAGGTGTGCTGGTGTGGGTGGCACACCCCTACCTTTTGGAGGGTGAAAGGTGCTGTAGAACCACAGATAGTGTGATAGACAACTACCTAACCTGTTAACATGAACTGCACAGTATTACAGCTAGCTAAGCAGGGGGATACACTCAACAGTAACTACAATGATGGTGGCTGTGTCCACAACAGCCACATCCAGCTATACATACCAACCCCAGCATCGCTGCACACCTATACAGTGGAGAAGAGGGCATTTACACATCTACCACTAGTTGTGATGGCATGTATGTCTACAGGATGATACCTGTGAAATGTTAGCATATGCAATGTAGTTCTAGGACAGATGAGCTCCTGAGACATGTATATTCTGCAAACTGAAGTATGCACACACATTCTTACTTGGTAACACTGGAACTAGACCCCTACCTAGGTATGTAGTGCTTCTGATGTGTGTGGCTTTAATTGCACACACCACACAGCTCATAGGATGAGGTGTGTTCCAGGTTACATGTTACATGAAGTACATCCCCATGCATATACAGTATGGTAATGGGGGATGCACTGGTTGTTTATAGACAACACATAGTGTGACATACCATCATATACACATTGGCAAACACATAACAGTCAGACACACATCTGAGAGACATGGGCATATCTGTGCTAACTACCTTGTCAGTGTGTCCATTGTGTTACAGATATGTTGCACACAGCACATGCATAACTAGGCTGGATAGTGTTATCAGTTACCTGTATGGTTGATGATGACAGTGGTCCCCATACAGTGGAACATGGGACATGTACCAGGGGTACCATGGTGTAAAGACAGTATACCCAGCACCCACACCCCACTGTGGATATTGTATGCTCTGAAACCCATGATAACACTCTGACATACCCACCATCACACATTGACCAGGACTGCAATACAACCTCTTGTCCATCCCAAGAGTTGTACTACAAGGATATGCTTCTAATGCATATGCCACAGGCATAGTAGGGTGATGCATTGTCATGCCTCTCCTACAGACAGCAACATCACTATCCCTAATACTGTGTGGCAATGCATATTGTAATAGGAGAATGTAACCTCAGAATGCTGCACCCTACATATATACACACATGCACACATACACACACTTGCCCAAACTCAGTGGGTATCCAATGCCTATCAACCCATTTGTACAACAGTGTTGTGCTGGTACTGCAAGGCCCAGGTAGCCCTTAGGGAGATGAGTGTAACAAGGTACATGTAATGTCTGGTACAGCAGCAGCCACATCTAACTATGGCAATGAGGGGTGCGGTGGGTGTGTAGGGCCTCAGGGTATTCCCAACTACAGGTCTATAAACACACAGACACTGATATTCTCAGTAATGCACACATACACATTTGTCAGTACTTGGGTGCATTGGTGCAGGTGTTCATAGGTGTGTACCAGGCTATTGCCCATGGAGAGATGGGAAGTGTAGGGGATGTGTGTATAGTGGTATCATGCCAACTGCCATGTGCCAGCAGGCCATCTATCAACAGATACTACTGGGGTGATCCTCAGGGTGAGAGTGACATGCATCAGGCAATCATCTAGGTGCCTCTTGCAGAGGGCCAGTGAGGTGCTCCAGTTGACATGTATGTAACATGTATTACATAACATGGTCAGTGTCTGTCTAGGAGACCTGTACCTAAGCATGTTCTGTTGATTGTGGTTGTGTAGTTGAGGTATCCATGGCATGTGGTGTGTACAGGGTGTGGATTCCTATTACTGGCATTTATAACACAACTGGGCAGACATATCTTTGTCAGTCAAGCATAGATTGCCTGTAAGTATCCAAGATGGATACCTGATATCTGCACATCTGTACAGAGGACAGACAGACATCAGCTAGCCAACTAACTATGCATTAGGATGAATGTGTTGACAGATAGACGTCTGACACCAATAGGTATGTCATTACTACATGACGGCAGCCCTCACTGACATATGCTATACATACAGTAGTCCACAGTTATTTTCCATATGTCAGATCACTATCCAGTAGGAAATATTTAATGAGACAAAGCTCACACACCAGGAACAAGACAATGAAGACTCAGAGTCCATCTTTGCATGCAGGGGTGTTTGTTTCCAGTATTGCAATCTGCAATCTACTCTTACTTGGGAAAGCACTGTCAACAGCAGTAATGTAATGATACACTACATGCCAATGTGACTGCATATAACCTGGGATACTACCCATGAATGTAACACATTCAAATGAAAGAGTGTTGTACAAGCCATAAATACTCATGTCCCAGACTGTAGTCTCTCATCTTTTCCTACTGTAATGACAGCACATAGACGCATGTTATGTACATGGCATTAAATACACTTATTAAATATGTCATTACCCTGCTATGTTATCAGACTGAAATGTGTGCACTGGTTACCAGAGCTGAGCCATGCTTAGCAGGTTTCAGCATTGCTACAATATTACAGCTAAGCACATTTGCGGACTGGTAAGCGAAGCCTACATGGTGCAAGTGCCTCTACGTTTAACTATATGTTAGCAGTGCTTAGCTTCACACAAACCCGCACAAACACGCTTAAAGCTGCTCAAAACTGCCTTAACCACTCTGTATCCAACAGCCCTTGTTCTGTCCAGCAACAAGATAAACAGCTGTTGTAGGTCTTGAACCCAGGACCCTGTAAACTATAGTCAGAACAGTTAACCACTAAGCATGACAGCTGTGAAAATAGTTTTTTTCAATATATCTGTCAGTACACATACTGTATAATATTGAACAATTGCTGTGACTTCTACAATTGTGTAGTTCTTGTGATATTACTGTTGAATCATGTATGTTGTTATATCTAAGTATACACATATCAGATACATACAGTGTGATACATCTGGGAAGGTATACACATAAGGATATGAATATATATATATATATATATATATATATATATATATATATATATTTATGTATTATGTATATCATATATGTATATGTACACACATATATGTATATATATATATATATATATATATATGTCTATATATATGTAGATATATTTGTCTATATATATATATATATATATATATATATATATATATATATATATATATATATATATATATCTGTATATGTGTAGACATATATATATGTGTATGTATATGTATGTATATATATATATATATATATATATATATATATATATATATCCATATATGTATGTAGATATGCATATGTGTATATATCCATATAGATATATGGATATACATATATATATATATATATATATATATATATATATATATATATATATATATACATATATACATATATATATATACATACATATATTTATTTATTTATTGATTTTACATTTGTTAACTGGGAGAGTCCAACTGGATATAGGTCCATTTTCAGTGGAGGCTTGGGGAGAAAAGCTCCACAGCAATTTTAACATATAAGACGACAAGTATAACAAAAAGGTACATTTGACAACATACATAAGACACATTTCTTAACATTAGAGAATATGGCTGTATAATATTCTTCTTGTCAGTAATGAGACTTTCATCTAAACATATGGACAATAAAAGCCTGTAGTTACAATATTACTCTAGTGGATAATAGCAAAAAGTAATGAATTACTAGCCAGGGGTGATACAGGAGCATAGCCTATTAATCAGGAAGTGTATTTTGAGTAGTTTTTTAAATTGGATTGAGGAGCTGTTACTAATTATATGGGCAGGAAGAGAGTTCCAGATTTTAGAGATGCAGTGACTGTAGACAGATTTACCTGCATCATTGTTAAACTTGGTTACCTTAAGGAGGTGTTGGTTGCTTGATATTAAGGATCTGGTTTCAGTCTAGGTTTGAAGTAGTTGTTGTAGGGCTGTGGTGTTGTCTGAGTGATTTAATACTTTGTGTGTGAGTGATAGTTGATTGACTTGAAGTATTAGCGGGAGTTCTAACCAGATGAGTTTTTTGAGGCCTTCGCAATGGTGGGTCCTAGAAGGTGAACCTGTGGCAAATCTAGCTATCTTATTGTAACAGCTGTCAAGTTTGTTTAGGTCAGTTTTTCGGAGAATGGTAAGCAGAGGGGAGGCATAGAGTAAGGTTGATAGCAGGTGTGTCCTGGCTGTAGTAATTTTGGAATGGTTGGAGAGAAATTGTTTGTTGCAATAGAGTAGACCCAGTTTGTTATGAACTTTTTTATGGTCTGGGAAATGTGAATATAAAACTTAAGGTGAGTGTCAATTTCCAGGCCTAGCAGTTTGGTGTGATTGGTATGGGTGATGGTGGTGTTGTTGTGTGAGGAGATTGCAAAGTTATATGAGGGGGGGTAAACATTTGTGAGGGCTGCAGAGGAGTAGTTTTGTTTTAGCTAAGTTTAGAATGATGTTCTGGTTGGTGATGCATGTTTCGGCTAGGGAAAAACATTCTTGTGTTTGGGAGAGGAGGAGGTCTAGGGTATTGGCTGTGCAGATTATGGTGGTATCGTCTGCATATTGGACTACTGAGGCTTTGGGAATGGTGGATGGAAGTTGATTAGTAAATAGGGTGAAGAGCAATGGCCCCGGCATAGAGCCTTGGGGTACAATAAGGGAGAGAGCTGGTTTTGCCATTTTACAGCTTGCTGCCTACCATCTAGATAGCTCTTAAACCAAGAAATAGCAGAAATGCTAATGTTTAGTGTGGATAGTGAGTGAATCAGTTTTTCATGGTTGGTGGATAAGGGTGATGTGATAGTGGTATGGAGTTAGATGAGTATAAGGCTTGGGGTTTGGAGTGTTGAGGGATGTGCCTTTGTTAGGGATGATAAGTTTGTAATTAACTTGAGTTTGATAACTGGTAATGGAGATTAGTAGTATGAGGGAAGAGATACAAATGGTATATAGTAGGAGTTGTGGATGTGAGGGTTTTGATAGTGGAATCATGAGTCGGTTCAGTTACAATTAACACTGTGATAAAACAGGTTGATTAAAGAGTACAATTATTCCTGGCAAAATATGACCCATAATGTCTAAAAATATTAAACACGAGCACTTCAATATATGCAAATATAGAATAATAAAGACATACTACAACATTCATCGTGGCAAAAATCAACTACAAAATTGCCAGGTCAAAAAGAAACCAAAAGTATAGGGCTAAAAACATTCCCAATATCCAAAAAGAATTCTCATTATATTTCAAAAAATATTTAGAATGACATTCACATAAGTTTTGCAATAAACACACCAAATAACTGCTGAAACCAAATAAAATGTTATATGAGGACCATTATGCCCCAACTAAGCAAATCCACATAAATATTACAGTCCAAACCACTTTTAGCGCCAAATGATATGGCGATATTATGTAATCAGTTCACCACAGCTAGACACATCCATGTCTGCAGAAACAGTTCAGGCAGGCTTGAAGTACCAAACAATAAGACAAGTGTTATCTCAAATTGCAAAAATCCCAAAGGTAGATACTAAATATATTGAAAAATCACATATGTCTCGAACACTAACCAATTATTTTAAAAAATATATAAAGTTTTAAATAGCGTGCATACCCATTAGGCAGATGCACACTGGAAAAACAGTTCAGCAAGTCTCAAACCTCAGGAAAAATTGGTAGAATATCAGCCGTTAATCCAACTGGAACACATCCATATTAATGACAAGAAAAACAATTCAGCAAGCCTCAAACATCAAGAAAGGTAGAATATAGCCGTTAGACAAACTGGAACCCATCCACATTAGTGACAGGAGCCACAGCTTGAACAGGCTTCTAGTTACTCCTGTTCTTACAAGGCCCACCTACACAGCAGGTTGCAAGCTTTCTTCATTTTTTAACAAATGAGACAAATTGTAGTAAATTGTTGGCACATATAAGGACTTCTTGTTTGACAGTTCTTGTAATAATCTCTGCGTTTCATCTGAAAAGATGTTTATTGCATTTCTGCTTCCATTTGTTTCTGCTATTGCACATCAGAACTGTTATCACAGTAATGGTCTTCTGAAATACAGCAGAGATATTACCAATAAAGGTCGATAGTCTGACACACTCTGGTCAGTCCAAAGGTATACACAGAACCCCTTAGTGCAAGACATGTGGACCAAGCCTGACAATGTGGATTTTAACAGCCATGCAAATGGGTATATCACATAAAAATGGAATACATATGCCCACAAAGTTTATGCATTTACTCACTCCCGTCTGTCCTGACACATTATAACCGGTGGTGCAGAGGTCACATGCCCACATACTACTCAATAGTTAGTGACATGCATTTATGCAGCATCCCACCGCTTTGTCAGAAATACATGACAGTTATGGTGGCCCAGCAGCAGTACATCTGACAAATATCTGGACATAACATCACACTGGGTAAGTACACTGAGCTGCTAAGCATGTCACAAAGCACTGTGCAAACTACAGGTAGACTGTCACAACACTGGCCTACATTTCTTATGTGGGAATACACATGTACCTGCAAATATTGCAAGCTCAACAGGCATGTCATAGCACAGAGTAACAGACACCTGTGTGAAAGTGCATACCCACAACCAGTGTGAACACAGCCACAGCCAAATATGGTAAGCATGCTTAATATTACAGTATATGGACTGTCTGATCAACAGCATCCTTATATGTGCCACTCACACACTAACCCTACATATACTGGGCCGATACAAATTGTATTCCGATGCCTGACTGTGGTATGGGACATGTGTGTGTTTGGTCCTACAAACATTTAAGCTGATAGGGTACCATACACTGGCGCAGCATGTAACATCAGATAGAACAGGACCAAGAACAATGACATCTACAACAGTCTGTACACAGGCCAAGGTACATATTCACAATACACACACTGTCGACAATCACCATAAGTACACAAACCTCACTACTGTACACACTACGACAGAATGTCCAGGTTTTGTTCTCAAATATAACCTCTACTATACATAACATGTCTAGCAGTCTTATATCTTACTGGCTTGTTATTAGGTATGATGTCAATAAATAATGGTGTATTGAACATATGCACCTCTTACTGCATGACATATGTACAAAGGTTGACAGAATTGTTGCTGGAGGCACAAACACATGGCCAATATTGACATGTTGCTGTGATAACCTCACACATTTACTGGTGTAACAGGGTTTATTGTGACATATGTCTTATGAGGGATATGAAGTCAGTAACTCTCATGGCTGTCACCATGTACTGACTGCAATCCTCAGACTATGCTTCGGCAGTACTAAAGATAGGTAATCTGTGAATAACACAACACACATAAGACTCCAAACACTGGCCAGTCTGCAGATAGCCCTACAGGTGAGAGTTTCCTCAACCACATAACACTTTCATGACAGGTATTAAATCATATAGACAAGCCATATCCACACAAACCCTGTTAAACCAACATTACTTCAAATGCAGAAGAGCAAGACTTACATTCTGTAATCATGCCTGGAACACCCCCCTCCTGGTTGTTGGCCTGTCTCCACAGTGTATGTTGTTAGAGGTATATCCCACTATCATCTGTGATGCTGTTTGCCAAGCAACAACATGAAGTCCTGCTCACAGTGAATGAAAAAGGCCAACACCCATATGATGTTCCTAGTTATAGGAGTGTATTTCCATGCAACTGGCTATGAGAATGGTACCACAACTGTTCCACATGCAATCAGCTAGTGGGGGACTGCAATTCATGCACATGCCATCAGCTGATCATGAGCATCACTTACACAACACAAGCTGCTGCCTAAGCAAAGCAGGTGTACTTCTCCACATCCACCATAGAGGTAGTTTGAGAGACAGACAGAGATAGGGGTCAAGGATGACACAGCCACACTTTCCCTGGGACTCACACACATTATCACAGTTGGCAGGGTCAGGATTAGAATTCCTAACTAAGTAGTTTGCTACACTACACTATTACGCTGGTATCACATGCACCACAGAGGTTATCAGGCTGATATATGGGAAAGGGTTTGTCAAGGTGTCTGATATCAGAAGGCATGCTTCAGAAGGCCACTGGGAGGTGTAATGAGTGTGAATGGAATCCAAATCATTATACTCCACACACAGACAGACGCAGGTTTGCCAATACTGACATGCATGGGTGCATTGCTTCACAGGTGTGTTGTGGTTGACTGTGCTAGAAGGCTGTACAAGGCTAGGTAAAGGGTATACCTTGCCAACAGGCCACATGACAATGGTCTGCAGTTCTCCTCAGGGGTGTAGTCTCTGGATTGGCCCACACAGGTGGGTATTGTATTCACCATCCACTCATATGGGTTACTATTGTGGGTGGCCAGTGCTGTGCAATGCTTGCCATGTATGTGTTCAATATTCCATAATATGGATGGTGTCTAGGATGTGCACACATCCCACATGCATGTTCTGTGATATGTGGAAGTTTACCTGGTGTGTCTGGGGCATGTTGTGTGTACAGATTGTTATCATCTGATGTGCCATTCCTGACCTCATGTGTTGATAACTGGCAATGGGAATCAGGTTGACCCTGCACCTACACTGACAGCATGATACAGGTATTCACTGGTGTCAGTGACATCTGTCTGTACTGAGCATGTTTATAAGGCATGGTATTTCCTTTATGGGTTACATTTGCTGACTCTACAGTTGTTGCAGGTGTCCAGTGGGGAACATAGCAAAGGACCACTGTATGCAATGATTTGCCTATTGTAGGGATGGGACAGGGTGCCATGTCCTCTGTAGTCTGCTGCAATCACACCATGGCTACTATCTGTGGGCAATATGCAGGGAGCTACCAACATAGTGGTTGTTGCCTAGCCAAGTGTGTTTGTGTATGAGACATGGGTAGAGAGTGTTCTCTGGGTAATACACGAGTTGCCTATATTGCTCCCCAATCCATGATATAACATGTAAGGGTATGGATTGTCTGCACCAACTTCTCTGCTGTTTGACATCTGTTGTCCTTATAAGGTGGACATTGTGACATATAATAGGCCCACAATATAAGAAATTTGCAAAACCCACTCCACAATGAGTCCTGTCATTACACACTCACAACTACCTCTACACAGAATACTAATGATGAAAACACACACAAAGTCTCACAGTTGCCATGTCCAGGATTAGAACTCCTACCTAACTAGTAAATCACCTTACAGCAATATTCAGTTATAGCACATGCCACAGAGCTTATTGGGCTAATCTTCCCCCAAAGGTGTATTTCAAGGTGAATGACATCAGCAGGCTTGCCAAAGTAGGGCAATGGAAATTGTAGTGACTGTTAATGGCCTCAAAAGCATTGATCCTTATACAGGCAAACAAACACACACAGACATTCATAGTTGCCATGTCTGGGATTAGAACTCCTACCTAACTTGCACATCACACTACAGCATTACGCAGCTATAGCAGGCACCACAGAGCTTACTGGGCTACTCTTTCCCCAGAGGTGTTTTTCAAAGTGAATGACATTAGCACGCCTGCCAAAGTAGGCCAATGGAAGTTGTAGTGACTGTGAATGGCCTCAAAAGCATTGATCCCTACACAGAGAAAGAAACACACACACAGAGTTACATAGTTTCCATGGCTGGGAATAGAACTCCTACCTAGCTAGTACATCACACTACAGTATTATACAGTTATAGCATGCACCATGGAGCTTACTGGGCAACTCATTCCCCAAAGTTGTATTTCAATGTAAAGTGTAGCTCACAGGTTCATAGGTTCATAGGTTGGTACTAGGCTATCGGCCCTAGGGCCTATACAAGCCTAGCCATGACAATTTCCTGGCTATTCCTACCCACAACATTTACTTCCATTTACCTCTGTCTAGCAGGGTGACTGACGTGATCCCTTGGGTGAATTTCCTATCTCCCATCCAATCATCAAGGTTCCTATTGAAGAGGGCCAAAGAGGCACTCTGCTTGACATGTATGGGCAGTCTAGTCCAGAGTCTGGGGAGTCTCTAGGTCAGGAACCCATCCCTCCAGCATGTTTTGTTCATTGTGATGGCAAGGTTTGGATCCCTGGAGCATGTGGCTCTAAGGGATTGGGATTTCTTTAAGTGTAGCATGTCCAACAGCACTGGCATTGTATGTTAAGCAGAGATCGGCTCTGAGTAGATGATATGTGACAAAGTGTAGCTGGATGATTTTCAGACAGTCAGCATAAGGCATCTGCTTTAGTCCTGTGATTCTTTTAGTGAGGTATTTCTGCAGCCTTTCTAGCTGTTGCAGATATCTTGAGAGCTACATACCAAATGGGGCATTGTATTCTATACTGGGTCTACTGAGAGATGACTACAATGGGACAATGACTTCCTTTTTTCTGGATGAAAAGCCCTTAGTGATGAGGTGTGCCACATAGGCAGATTTCCTGACTGTTGTGGTGATGTGATTATCGAAGGTGAGACCACTGTCCATCTATGTCCCTAAGTTTCTTATCACACTTTAGGTGTTTAGTGTACTGCCACCTATGTGGCACTTCATGGGTACATGTTCCTTCCCAAAGGGGATAACTATACATTTCTTGACATTGAGCTTGAGCCCATGGCTCTGGAACCAAGCATCTGTTTCTGTAAGGTCCTTTTGTAGAATACCCAAATCATTTGGGAATTCAATATTGGCTACCAGTTAGCAGTCATTAGCCAGAGTCCCTTAGTGTTGGCCTGTATTTCATAGCAATAGATGCCAAACAAGAGTGGCCCCAGGACTGAACCCTGAGGTACTCCAAATGTCACTTGTCTGGGGCAGGATTTGGAGTTGCCTATGTTTACAGTGTGGGTTCTGTCAGTACGGTAGTTGGCAACCCATCAAGGGACGTAGGGATTAATGGCCAGCTTAGTATGTTTATCTATGATTCCAGACTGGGAGATAGTGTTTAAGGCCTTGGCAAGGTCTGGATAGGCAGTGTGAACTGCCTTACCCTTGTCCACAGCTCTGGAGAATGATTCAAAGATGACAATTAGGTTCAGGAGACATGATCGGCCCTTCACACACCCAACCTGAGTGGGGTCCAGTGTTTGCAGGTTGCCAATGTCTTTGTTTATACCTTCCATGATAATACATTCCATGGCCTTGCTGATCAGGCTCATCAGACTGCTGGGGTGGTAGTTCCCAGGATCCAAGGTGGATCTCACCTTGTGGACTGGGATAACTGTAGCTGTGCACCACTCAGTGGGCATGAAGCCTGAGGTGTGTCTATGATTAAACATGACAAGTAGGAGAGGTGCCAGTTCATTTTGTAGTTCATGTAGTACACAGCCTGGGATGTTGTCTGGTCCCATGGATGCTGTTTTCTTACCTCTGGATAGTGTGTTTTTTTACCTATGTGGCCATTATTACCAGAATCAGGCAATCTTTCAGTTTTGAGTTGTGCCCTCCAGGGAGTGGGAGGGGTGTGCAGTTGGCACTGAATCGATCTGCCAGTATATTGGCAATATCCTTGGGATCAGTATATTTAATGTCATTCTGTTGTAGCTCAGAGCAGATCTGAGCATTGTCATTTAGATTCCTGACATAGCTATGGAATGGCTTGCGGTTGTCTTTGGAATCTTTGGCTATATTATGTTTGTAACTAGCTTTGGAGGATTTTATGAGGGATCTCAGCTCCTTACTGAGGCTGGTACAGGATTTTTTGCATCCTGGGAATTTCCTCTTTTCTGCAACAGTTGCTTCCTTTTGTGGTAAAGTTTGTTTATGGCAGGGGACCACCACATTGGCTTCCTTTTCTTGGAGGGGAGCTTCTTGGTTCTATTTGGGATGGCATGATTCATGCACAAGTGGCTGTGTTCATACAGTGCCTTAGTGTAGGCTTCAGCAGTCGACCTTTTAGTTCCCGTCTGCATTGGTGTCATGACATTTGTCACATCTGACATGTGTAGCATGAAGTTGGCTTTGGAGACATTTTTTTATGGAGGTTTCATTACTGGAGTGTGGGGGGGTAGATGTGGATGTTAAGGGTGATTAGCATATGGGCAGACCTGACTACCAATGGGGTGACCATATGTGTGGATCATCGATTTCCCATGTTGGTAATGACCAGGTCTATGATATTGGAGCCCCAGGTGGGACTATGGTTTACTTGAGCTTCACAGTCACCATGGCTGGGATTAGAACTTCTACCTTTCTAATACAGCATATTAGAGCATTACGCAGTTATAGCAAGTGCCATGGAGCTCACTGGATTACTCCTTCCCCAAAGGTGTATTTCAAAGTGAATGACATCAGTAGGCCTGCCAAAGTAGGGCAATTGAAATTGTAGTGACTGTAAATGGCCTCAAAAGCATTAACCCCTACACAGACAAACAAACACACACAGAGTTTCACAGTTGCCACATCTGGGATTAGAACTCCTATCTAACTAGTACATCACACTACATATTATGGAGTTATAGGACACACCACGGAGCTTACCTGACTACTTCATCCCCAAAGATGTATTTCAAGGTGAATGACATCAGCAGGTTTGCCAAACTAGGGCAATGGGGAGTGTAGTGACTGTGAATGGGAACAAAAGCATTGATTCATACACAAACACACACACACACACACACACACACACACACACACACACACACACACACACACACACACACACACACACACACACACACAGTTGCCATGTCTGGGATTGGAACTGTTACCTAACTAATGCGTAATATTATAGCATTACACAGTTATAGCATGTGCTATGGAGCTTATAGGGCTACTCCTTCACCAAAGGTGTATTTCAAGGTGAATTACATCAGCAGGCTTGCTAACGTAGGACAATGGGGAGTGCAGTGTATGTGCATGGGCCATAAGCCATTCATCTGGAAGCAGACACACAGCACTCTGGCATACACAGGTTTAAATTTAACAGGTATGTGTATACAACTGCTAGATGAATAATGACTTGTACAGTCATGTTGCACAGTTATCACACACACCACAGACTCTATTGTGCTGAGGGATACCAGAGGCAAATGTCTATAGTGATTGACATTTGCACTTCATGTGATTTTAGACAATTGATGTGTGCTAGGTGGGACAGGCTTCATGATGGGAGGCTCTTTGTCAGTGTCTGTCACTCTCTTCCACACATCTATGTATGTGTAAGTTTGGCCTATTATAGTGTGTTGTTCTTGGATATATGTGTGTATTCCTATCCAATGTGTGTGCAAAGCATGACTGGTGTGCAATTTGGAGTTTGTGCACAAACATCTGTGACTGTCAGATATGTATAGTCCACAGTTGTTGCCAGACATGGGCTTCATTTCTAAGTGTGGGAGCATGCCCAGTATGACCTTCTGTATTGAATGTGTGAATCCATTCCAGGGTAGGTTATACTCCAGTGAAGGCTTTTACAGCTAGCAACCTGTTTCTGTGGGATATCTGTAGATCGGTTTATCTTATGGGGTCAAAATGGGCAAAGGATAGTGGGTTACTGTAGGTAATTGTGTCTGTGATGCTTCTGCTACATGGCTTTGGTGTTAGCAGAGATATTCACACATATGTACTGTTTTACACTGTGATGTTTTATGTCATCAACTACTGTCAGGTATACATATTTGCTTGCAGTATTTTCCTGGGGAATACAGGGTGAATGAAGCTGTGCCCAGTATTGTGGTCTGCAGCCTACATATTCTTGCACAATCATGCCATTCTGTAGGGGAAGCTGCAGACACTTGCTGATGGGTCTGTGTAAATGGTTCAGCACTTTGTTACAGTGGTGGCTGAGGATTCCATGCTTGTACATCCATCAACGTGACAGTATGGCCATATCCTGCTGTGGCCATACCTCACAGCTGTACAGATTCACACAGGTTAACCCAGAGGCAGGGCTCATATTTCTGGTCATTACCCCGTTAACATTGTGGTTTACAAGCAGGTTTGTAGCCACCCATTCCTGTGTTTGCAGGCATGGATAGTATGTGTACTTGGCTGAGTTATGCTTGCCAGGAACAAAAATACAGGATAGGCTTTCAGCCACCTTAATGTAAGGAAGTATGGAGCTGTTTCTATTCAAGGTGGCTCAAAAGATCCCTTCTTTTAGGACTCACTGCCTGCTAGTGGGGAATTTACAGGCCTCAGATACTATAGCCTGCATAGGTGTCAAGATATATTTTTCATAAACCACATATAGAAAGGAGAGTCAGGTCAGCACGAACTAAAAGACTTTTTTGGTAAATACTAGCCCATCTTTAAAAAGTAAGAATGTATAGATTGTGCAAGCCTCATTTTATCTACACATATTAAGACAGGGAAGAGTCCACTTGTCAAAATAAGGAAAGAAAAATTTGCAGCCAAAATATTACAATATTTGACTAACTTGAGATTGGATTTGTTTTTTTTTATTTACTCTAGTCACATAAGATTGTTATTGCTATTTTTTGTGAAACCTGTTTAATAATTTCAAACCAGTTATGTCAGGCTACAAATGTTTTTTTTTCTGTAATAGATATTCTAACAAAAAAAAAAAAAAAAAAACAGATGGAGCTGTTATGATTGGGATTAAAGTTTGTCATGAGATCTGTAATTATTACATTCATGATGGTAACACCAAGATAACCCTAGAATAGATTATACTTGCTATAGCGTGTGTGAACTCTCAAAGTCAAGCACTGATGATCTGAAGGCATACATTTTTTGTATGAAACATGGGAAGGAAAATGCATAACAGCTGGGGACTAAGATTTACTAGAAACAAACGAGAATAATACTGAATATATAACATTAATAAGGAAATTATTTGCAATGTTTGCTCAGGAATAACAGTTGTTGCAGACTATAAACAAGCCTACCAGGGAAAAGAACATAATGGATATTGTTTGTCCTCCTAACGAGGTGATTGTTACTTCATGTCAGGTTTTAGACTTTTGCTGTGTAGTGATCAGGGGGTTATAAAAGTTAAACCACTGCTAGATAATTCTGCCAAAATTAAATCTAAACCAATACAAAGCATATTAATAACAGACTCTAGAGAAGCAAAATATTCTGTAAAACTAAATAGAGTGATGCGTTCAGTGGAAAGACAGCATTAGGAAAGTGGTAAGTTGTGAAAGGATAATCTTTTGAATGTAAAAGATAAAAAAGATATCATGGTCTAGGTGCATAAGGTGATTGATTAAGATTCTGAAAATTCAGATTTTTTTCTGTTCTTGGGTCATCTGATGAAGTCCTTGCATGGATGAAAATCCGATGAACAAGTTAAAGTGTTAATGTGTTTTAGTGTGTTTTATTTTATTCATTCAATACAAGTTTCAAGGTTTTTTTAAGTTTGTGGATCTGGTTCCTCTTCAATGCATCAACATTTGGGTTTATTTGGTTTATGCACTTTGGTGTTGGTATTTCATAGCTGTTTCTCCTCCATTCTGTATTTGTAGTTTTTGGTCTTGTTTTATGGAGGATTTACAGGACCAGGGTAGTTTTCCAGGTGGCGATACTGTAAAGGAGGTCAGAGTGGGTGAAGTTCACAAAATGATTGGGCAGTTGACACAGTTAGTGGACTTACTGAGTCAGACCAGCAGCAGATTGCCTGCTAATGTTTCTGTGGTGATGGTATCAGGTAACCAGGAAGTGTGGGTGAGAGATCAGCATGTGAACCATGAAAAAAACTGGAAGTTGAACTTATTAAGGATGTCAGCAGAATTGGAATGACACAATCCACAGAAGGAAATTTTAATGATGGACCCAGTGTCTTTCACTCACAAGTGGATCAAATAGGAACTGAGGGCACTGGCAGCTTTCCATCTGAAGAAACCAGGATGAGACAAGATAACTGTGTTACTTCCTCCATGAGCGGAGATAACATAAATAGAGACAACTGTAATAATTTAGGAGCTTGGTTAAATGATAACTGTTGTTTTTCTAGTCCTAATATGGTTGATAACAACAGAAAAAATATGGACTCATATAATATTAATATAAATCGATTATATGATTACATGTGTAAATATAAAATGTTAAATTTAGATATTTGTTACTTAAAGGAATGCATCAAAAGAAATATTGTCCCGGAGGGACTCAGAATGTGGAAATCCCTGAACAACATGATTGAAGGATCTGGTTTTTTATAAGGATTTGATTAAAATATTTGACAACTGTGGGTTTGAGATCATGAAAGTGATTATTAGGCAAAAAGAGCATGAGATGGAGATATTGTTCAAAGAAATAGCAGCCGTCAATAATTTGATTGCAAATGATTTACTTTTTACAGTAGAAGAGGAGAAGACTAATAATATATGAACCTTAGGAATAAAATAGATGAAAATGTGATTTTATAATTAAAAGGAAGTATAAGAAACTAGAGAGAGCTAGATTAGAATATGAGGAGACTCTCTGTTATCCTAAACCAAGAAATTTACAAAATAATGTTGATAGTGGTGCAGATCAGAGTGTCTGTTGTACCTTTAAGAAGCTTTCCATTCAGTGGATATGTGCATATAAGTACAGAGCATGTGCAGGCTGCAGTGCCATTTTGAGTGAGCAGCCACAGTGTAAGCATGTATGAGTGAAGTAGTCAGTCAGTTTATTAGTTTGTTTAAGTTTATTTTTCCAATTCTCCATCCCGATGTGTTTGTATACAATAAACTACTTAAATGAACACTCAAGCCTCTTCGTCTTTTTGACCTACACAAGATGAGCGACAAGTTCTAAATGGGATAGGTATGAAAAAGTAAGGGGTGACAGCACCTATGGGCTGAGACAACAGGAGGAATCACAAGAGGTACATATGAGTTAAATATTCAGGCCCCTTTGGAGTTACCTCTTTAAGATTTTCGGAAGTTTTTTTTTTTTTTTTTTTTTGCAATCTGATTTTTATTAGCATTTTTAATATACAGATGCAGACTTAATTACAAGTCACACAAGACAAATATGATCAAAATGAGTAATTGGATATACTTAGTAAAACCTGCTTAAAATACTAGTACAATCATTCCAATATTACAAGAAAAAGTATTAACCTTCATTATACAAGTGATTAGGAAATTGACATAGGATAGTTGGAGGTAGTAAATTCAATAACAGGCATTTATTATTCAGATATGAGGATGTGTATTTGTACACCTAAAACCTATTTGCTTTAACTATATATATTATGTACACTCGACTGTCATTGAATGATTAGATGTTAGTATAAGAAAACTAGTTGTTAGTGTTTACACAAGGGTAGGAGAAAATGTGGTAGCAAGGTTTCTATTGTGGTCTTTCATCGGTTAGAGTGGAGGTGGATATTAAAGATGAGAAGTGTTTGGTGCAGGGTTAGCATATCGATGGAAGTAGGGGAATTAGATGAGAGGAAAGTAAAGAGAAGCCCAAAAGAGAAAAAGAGGAGGATGGAAATATACCTAGGAGTGATATTAATTAAGAGCTTTTATAAGGTTATTCCAGTATTTTTGGAAATAACTTTTTTTTTTTTTGCTTGTTGTCTTTAGTTTACTTGCCAGCACATACTTAACAGCCATCGACTGGAAGTCCTTCTGAGACATTTTGGATCTATCTAGCCAGTTTAATGTAATGTAAGTTTTGAGTAGCACACAAAGTGTCACAATAATATGTTTAGTTTCAGACTTAAATGGACTAGGAAATATATTCAGTAACGCAATTTCCCAGGATAGGGTTGACTTCATGTATCCCATTTTCTCAAGTTGTACTCTTAGGGAGCACCATAGTTTGTACACATTTTTACATGACCAAAAACTGTGGATTGTATCTGCCACTGAGTTGGGGCATGTTGGGCAGAAAGGTGAAGTGTTTGGGTTAATTTTATTTAGGAATGACGGTGTATGATAGACGCTATTGTTTATCATGAGCTGGGTATATATTCTTTTTTGAAGGGGGTTAATTTTATTTTTGCATCAATTGCATCAAGTTTTTGGCTAAGTGTTATTTCCTTGTTTTGTCCATCCCAGTATTTAGAGAATAATATATTGTCTTGGTGTTTTATTTTTGTTATTAGTCTATAGACATTGGAAAGCATTTTAGTCCTTAATAGTAGTTGGATTATTAGTGTCTGGTACAGCTGATATTCTAGGGGGGTAACTGAAATCTTGTCCGTAACCAGAGATATTAGGTATAATATTTGTTTAATGATTATATAGTATTTTTTATTGACTGTCAATGAAGCCTTGATGGCATTAAATGGTAAGTCTTTAATAATATAGAAGTCCCATACTGTACAGTTCCTGATAAGAGGGTAACTATCAAGATTCAACATGCTGTTACTCAGTTTAAAATTGGCAGACCAAGGGATGTTATCAGGTTTTGAAACCCACTGATATTTTTTATTAATATAGGGTGGATTTTGTATTCTTTGAGAGTTTTAGGGTTAAGAAAGATAATTGCTCTAGGATTGATGTTGGACGCATTAATGTGTGCATTGTAGATTTTTACCCATAAGGGGTTCCAGTCATTGTTTGGATGTTGGAGGTTAGCTATGTGTACAATACGACTGGCATTTATTATATGGTAGTATGTTAGAAAGTCCGGAAGGGCCAGGCTTCCTTTTCCTTTGGGAAGTGTTAATTTGGTGTAGCTAATTCTGACATTTTTAGGGTACCAAATAAATTTCCCCAGTGTAGTATTTATTTTCAAAAAAAAAAAAAGTGTTTGGAATGTTTTAATTAAGGGCAAAGAAGTGGAAAAGAATTTTGGGGAGAATATTCATTTTTATAATAGCTGCTTTTGAGAAGAGGGACAGGTTTAGATTCTATCATCTTGTGAGATCTTCCATGACTTTAGACCATGTTTTGTACAAGTTGCTATTAATTAGCTCTTGTTGGGGGTGGGCAAATATTAAACCCAAATATTTTAGAGAATAATTAACTTTGATATTTGTTTCTGGTATAAAAAATTATTTGTGACCGAGAGGGTTTAGTGGGAAGATTGTTAATTTGTTAGGATTGATGGCGTAATTTGAGATTTGTGAAAATTTGTCTATAGAACATAGAATTTTCTCCAGTTCCGTTGAGGGGAGTTCTAAATAGATATTTAAATTGTCTGCGAAGGCGGTGTATTTCACTGGTATTTTGTATAAGTAGACTGAATGGCGGAATGTTTTCTGACTTAGTTTTAGCAATAGTACTTCAAGATAGATATTAAATAGGTAAGGTGATAGTGGACACCCCTGTCTTGTGCCATTTATAATTTGAATTGGATTGGAGTTTTTTTGTTTATGTTTAGAGTAGTAGAGACCTTAATGTAAAGGGTTGTAACCATTCTGATGAATTCATCAGGGATGGAAAAGCGTTTCATGATTTTAAAGAGAAAGTTTAAATTTACCCTTTCAAAAGCTTTTTGGGCATCGACAGAGAGTGCATATTTGGGACATTTGTCGTACTTTGTTATATAGGTTATGGCTTCAATAGATAGAGTGTTATCCCAAACATGCCTATTGTGCATGAAACCTAATTGGTCATGGGACATAATGTGCGGCAATATGTTTTTTAGTCTGTTTGCTAAAATAAATGATAGAATCTTTATGTCAAGGTTAATATAAGCAATTGGGCGATAATCATTTGTGTTGAGGTTATTGTCACTTGATTTTTGTATAAAAATAGTCTTGAAGTTATTAATATACAAATCAGATATACCAAACTGGATTATGTGGTTATAAACTTTAAGTAGTATGGGGCAAGCACTTGCTTAAAGGATTTATAAAATTCTGACACATAACCATCTGGGCCTGGGGCTTTACCTGGTTTCAGTTTGTTAATGGCCAACGAGATTTCATTCATGATTATAGGCGCCTTTAGTAATTTTGTGTGAGCATCACTTATTGTTGGAAATTGTAATTCATTTAGGAAGATATCCTGCAGGCCTTCTGACTCAAGTGTTTAGAGTCCATAAATTTCCTCGTATACTTCCTGAAATACATGTATGAGTTCTTTAATTGTAAAAAAGGAATGACCCTTGTGGTTAATTTGTTTTATTGTGGTAGGTGGGGGTTTGACATTTATTATCCTTGCCAGAATCTTAGAAGGCATTTGTGCCCATTCAGCATACCTATGAATGAGTCTAGACTCCATAAGAGAATACTGACTGAGGTGTAATTCATGTAGTTTTCGAATGGTGGTCATCTGTTTCTCAATGTCTAGAGAAAACTTGGTTTGCAGCTCTGATTCTAGTTTTCTTAATTCTGATTCTAGCGCAATGGTACGTGATTTAGATTGTTTTTTAATTTGAGAGGCTTTCTGGATAAGGGTACCTCTTAAAGTAGCTTTGGCTGCCGCCCATTGTACGTCTAGGGGTATATCAGACATTTCAAAGGAGGTAATTGTCTGTGACAGGAATTCTTGAATTTCTTGATGGAGAGTCATGTTGTTCAAGAGGTTTGGATTAAAGGACCAGTTTGTAGGGATGCGATTCTCATGGTTAGGTTTGTAGATATTTAAGTGAAGGTTAATTTTGGCATGGTCGGAAATAGTTCAAAGGTCACTGCTATATATTATTTCATAGGAAGAAAAAAGTGTTGAAATTAAAAAAAAAAAGTCAAACCTGGACCAGGATTTATGGTAGGCTGAGAAGAATGTGTAGTTACTAATAGAGGGGTCTTTTCTAAATAGTTCAAAAGGATTAAACAAGTTAAAATCGTCCATTATATCTTTTATAGTGTTAGTAGTACCTATGGGCTGTTTGTTGGTTTTGCAGGTTCTGTCCAGTTCCGGTCTGATGGTCATGTTCCAGTCACTGCCATGGATCAATAGATGGTTGTGGAATTTTTCAATGAGTGAATAAATTTCATACAGGAATGAGGAATGGTGTAAGCAGGAACCACAGACATTTTAGGAACGAGGAATGGTGTAAGCAGGAACCACAGACATTTAGTATAAGTATTAGGAACGAGGAATGGTGTAAGCAGGGACCATAGACATTTAGTATAAGTATTAGGAACGAGGAATGGTGTAAGCAGGGACCATACACATTTAGTATAAGTATTAGGAACGAGGAATGGTGTAAGCAGGGACCATAGACATTTAGTATAAGTATTAGGAACGAGGAATGGTGTAAGCAGGGACCATAGACATTTAGTATAAGTATTAGGAACGAGGAATGGTGTAAGCAGGGACCATAGACATTTAGTATAAGTATTAGGAACGAGGAATGGTGTAAGCAGGGACCATACACATTTAGTATAAGTATTAGGAATGAGGAATGGTGTAAGCAGGGACCATACACATTTAGTATAAGTATTAGGAACGAGGAATGGTATAAGCAGGGACCATACACATTTAGTATAAGTATTAGGAACGAGGAATGGTGTAAGCAGGGACCATACACATTTAGTATAAGTATTTCTTTTTTGTAGGATGGGATAGAACATGTTAGGTAACACAATATTCCATTAGGGTCCCAACCAGTGGTTATTATTGATCCTTTGAAAGATTTTTTTGACAATTATTGCTACCCCTTTGGAGGTTGTGCTATTTCCAGCAGCTATTATTTGTTTTTTCCATTTCTTTCTAATGTCGTTAACCCATTGGATCTTTGTCATGTGCGTTTCTTGGTTAAGAGTAATTTCAAAAGTAGATTTTTGAATTAAATGTAGAACTAGATTCTTTTTTCTTTTATTTTGTAACCCTTTTATATTCCACAAATCTATCAATATCATTTAGACAAATAATTAGTGAGATGGTAGAGTCAGGTCATTATTGTTAGAGTTAGAAAAATTTACATACAGAAGGGTTGTTAGCTTGGACAGTTATGAGTAACTGGATTGAAAGCAGACAAAATTATTTTTTTTAGTTGAGGTAAGTTTAAAACAATAGTAAGATAAAGTGACAGCCTCCTCTCTCAGACCAGTCCCTGTGCTTAACCACATTCTACTTTTATCTGAAAGAGATAAGAAGAAACTATTTACAAAATTAACTATTTTACAAAAACTTCCCAACATTCCAAAATCCAACTTACTACACACACTAGAGCTTCTTGCTCTAAAATAACAGCAGTTAATTGGCTATTTAGCTTATAGTATACATCAGCACATGTAATTGGTTCTGACAAAAAGGATTCTTCTCTTTTTTTTTTTTATATCTTTGATTTCTTTCTCTCACCCCCCCCCTTTTTTTTTTTAAACAGGGTTAAAACAGTGCGACTTGTCATATCAAGTAAACTAGCATGTTAATAACCCCTTAAGACAGCACAACATCCCCCCCTCCCCCGGACTAACTAAACTGAAATTACAACCAAGCCTCATAAATGGCTTTAGTAGGGTTTAATTAATGTATTTTAATAGGGAATAGACTAGGGGTAAGAGTAACTCTACCGCTGTCAAGACATATTGAGATTCCTTTCCTTCTACAGATGGACCTTTAGAACAGTGCTTTTTGTTGTGATTGTATAGACTTGGCCCCTAATGGATGCTCGCACTAGGAATTATACAATGATTATGCATCCCACTTGTCTTTTCAAAACAATAATATGTAGTACGTTTAATATCTGAGAGTGTTATGACTTTTCCTGGCAACCAGTCCTCCAACAATAGTTTTTTGTGTCACAAGACAGGGTAGACAGCAGCAAACAGCTGTCGCCCTCCCATAAATTCACTTTGCCAAGATATCTTGCATCAATATCAACCTCACAGCAGTCATACTCCAGAGTGCTGCTTCACCTGTTTTTTCCCCCGCTGCCCTAACCCAAGTTGTATACATACTTATACAAAAAAAAAAAAAAAACACATATATGAGAATAGACAAACACATACACAACATGTAGTGTTACAGATTCGCCATTATGAATTTTTGGTGCATACCAATTTCTGTCATATTTCTTGTCTGGTTGAAACTGTCCCCTGTGATGGAGATGCACCCTTTGATGTATCCAAGAATATAGGCAGGTATACAAGCAATGAGGATGCTATCTGGATACCAGATCATTTGGCCTTTCTGACCTGGATCTAACCGAAGACTTCATAAAGCTTTATTGGTTCTGAGATGTTTACATGTCACTACAGACCTCAATTAGAATGGGCAGAATACTGCTTGATAGGTTCAGATATCATTTACCCACAAATACCCTCAGCTTCACCCTCCCTTTCTCTAAAAAACAATCTGAAAGCTTTGCACAAATTTTATATAGTGCCATTCCACATTTCCATGTATAGCTTGTAGTGCTTTTCCTATGACATTTGTGGGTTTTAATTATGTTTACAGCCAATTTTTTATAACTCACTTATATTTTCATAATGATATAATTTCTTAAACAACATTAGGTCAGCCTTTGAGTAATCATAGGATACATGCAGCTACATCCACTTAAAAACAAGACATCATGCTTAGAAATTGTAAGAAATGAGAATCCCCCCTCAGAAAACAAGCATAGCCATTGTTTTTTGTCCAAAGAGTTCTGTCAACTTGTGCCAGCTGTGGTGACCTGTTCCGAATATCTGCAAATGTTGCTCGATCTAATTGGAGCACCCCTGATGCAAGATCTGATCAATATGCAAAGTTTTTAAAATCAGCATTATGCATCTGGATGTTTTCAGTCCAGGTCGGGCTTAGTTAGTTCTTTATATCTTAAGCTTGCTGCAGAGTCTAAGCCAAGAAAGGATTGTTTTTCCTTCCTTTCTTTCCACTCTATCTTGCACTCGCAGAGCTTATGAGGCGAGGCCATAGTTACTGCCCAATTGGCCACAAACACACCAGACATTCCCCTCTTGACAAGAAAAAAAAAAAAAACTTACGTCCCATATTGGTGCTTGGTAAAGAGTCCTTTACCTTCTCCCCTGCAACTGGAGCTCACTCTTCCCTATTCAAATAATGCAGACAGGTGGGCGGATGTCTCTCTTTGGCAACAGTGCTCACTCGGCGAATATCTTGACAAAGAACACTTATGTCCATATTGGAGCTTTGTACAGAGTTCTAATCCTTCCCCACTCTATTCTGTTCAGAGAATGCAGACAGATGGGCGGAAGTCTTGCTTTGGTGATGGAGTTCACTCAGTGTAAATCAAGCTGGCAGAATAGAGAATCAAGGGGGTTCCTGTAGGATATATTTACTGGTTACACTTGGAGGTCATAAGTCAATGGATTACCAGGATCAACAGTTTTTTGGCCTACTGTTCGAACATTGAAACGGTAACTTGATTTTGGCCAAGAGAGATGGAGTAGAATAAGAAATCAGAAAAGGTACCTTGTTCAAGTTGAAGAGTTGAGGGGATAGTTTTGCAACTGGTATTAAAACCCAATGTGGTTTGTTCAGCATCCCGAGGCTTGTAGACAAATGAGAGCTTTTAAACTGTTTGTTTGTTAAATTCAACATTTAGATAGAAGGGCACATAAGCATTCCTGTTTCATGCTTAATAGGAGGATGGTGGAGTTTCACCAAATGCTTTGTGGAACGTAGATCTCACTTCCTGGGGCTTTTTGATAGAATATGTAACATTTTTATGCTGGAAAGAAAGAGTAGATGGATATTTCATCTGGAATTTTATGTTTTTATTTATTAGAAACTTGCAGAAGGGCGAGAGGGATTGCCTTGCTTGTTTTATAGGAAAAGGCAAGTCCTGGGCAATTGTCATTTTTGAACCTTTCCACATAATGAACTTCTTTTTTTTTTTTGCAGCTTGTAAAATTGAAAGGGCATGTGAGGCATTCAGTAGCCTTATGTAGATTTGTCTAGGTGTATCCGGGACTTGTGATTTTCTCAAGGCCCTATGTATTCTTTCAATTGTGAATGTCTGTGCAAGGTCTTTGTTTTCCATAAAGAGTCCAAATACTTCCTCTGCAATGGTGAGGAGTTGTGGTTGTTCAAACGTCTCAGGAATGCCTCTGATCAACACATTATTATGCCTTGTACTAGCCTCTAGATCAATAATTTTTTGCTGCAAGTCTTTTATAGAAGATTCATTTGTAGAACTAGTTGTTTGAAGTTCCTGTATTTTAATTTCATTTTCCATTATTTTTGCTTCATTTTGGGCTAATCTTGCAATAATTTGTTCCAGATTGTTACCAAATAGGGTTAGTTTTGAGGCAAATGTTTATATTTCAGACTGAAGTGGAGATAGTGCTGCCTTGAGTTCCTCCATTGTGAGGGGATGCTCACCCTTGTTTTTTGGGGCTGCTTAGAGGCATCAGGCTGTGATTTGGTTGTTTTTTTCATTTTGGTAGATGTTTCTTTCTCTGGAGACATAATTAAGGACAATCTAGTTTTCGAAGATTGTGCCTCCATTTGTTCCATCTTGATCAAATTTTTGGTTTTCGACTTTTTTGTCTTCCTTTATTTGCTTGTGCTTCTGTAGATTCTTTGCAATGCTGTCTGGCCTAAGCACATGTGGCTGTGAGTGCTACTAAACCCTTGGTGAGAGAGGAGATAAAACAGCCTTTCTGAGTCTCAGTTCCAGAAATTTTTTTGAAAGGTAAGTAGATTTTGATTAGCTTTGTTTTGAAAAATCCTTTTTTTCAATTCTTAATGTAGCAGTAGCAGGTGATTTTAGTAGATTGTCTGGCAGTAGTAAGAGCACATAGAAGTCGGTGTTTCCTAGCTAGCAGCCATTTTAGAATCTCCAGATTTTCGGAGAAGTTAAGGAACAAGAACTGAACATATTACAATTATAACAGGGTGAATGGTCCAGGAGGAGAGAAGTTTTAAATTCCAGGGAGTTAGTTCCCCTCCAGTGCACACCAAGTTGTTAAGGACATGCTTATTCAAAGGGATGGTTTTAAATGCACTTTTAACAATTTTAATATTTTAATTATAGTAGTTTGGAACTTAATGAGGTATTTTTTAATTTGTTTATTAAAAGTCTGAAGTTTATTGCCAGAAAAAAAGTAATATTAACAAATTATTAATAGATTTGAAATTATTTAGTAGAAAAAAGAATTTGGAACTTATGTTCCCAGAAAATAACCCCATGGTTGAAGCCAGAAGTGGGTTGAGAAAGAAAATTATGTTTAATCCTCCTACACACCCCCTGTTAAGGAATTTTGAATCAAAGGTTGAAAAATAACTTATGGAAGTGTTGCAAAGGAATAGGGTAGCCTCTAATCGTTCTGCAGTAGAGAGAAAGTTATTAGAGAAAATTATTAGGAATAAAAATCTCAGAGTTATGAAACCAGATAAAGTGAGTGGAATTGTTATGATAGACACTGTGACGATTGGGGAGAGATGGACGTAGGCTGCCAGCCTAGTCAAATAGAATTTGATATATAATTCTGGCATTTGTAAATAAATGCAAAATATAGGCATGTTTCTTGAGTGTAATGAATACTGTGAAATGTGGAACTACAAAATATGTGACAACATTGCACTCTACTGGCCCAGTGAAGCATGTTGTACCCTTTCATGTTAGAATTCGGCTCCAGGGTGGCCGGATGAAGATTTCATGCCCATTGTTTTAAGGCTAAAGTTTATGACTAGAATTTAGATGTGGAAGGTGCTTGTATTGCTCTGGTTTCTGCTAGCATATACATGTGAAATGTCCTGTATTGTTGTAAGTTTCTGAGGAGGTGTTAGATTGCTAAATAATGCAGTTTGTGGCCTGAGAACTCAGACCAGGTGTTAAGATGATGCAATATGAATACTGGGAAAACCTAAGTGTAAAAAATAATGTAATTTTGGGAGGGCCTTAGAGACATGTTTGTTAGCAATGTTTAAATAATATTTCTCACAAGATACTAAAAAGCATTTTGATCTTGGATATCCAGCTTATCAGCACTATGCCTTGTGCTCACATATAAGTTTTAGTACTGTGATTTCTTGTAGGAATAGTTAAAGCTAGTAAAGATTAATTAGGTATTTTTCTTTGAAATCAGACCTGTCCTACTGTATTATTTTAAGTTTCTGTGTGATCTCTGAACTCTTAGAGATCTCTGTGGTGTAGTAGTTTTGTCTTGTATTTTAATTATTTATTATTAAATATTTTTAAAACCTTCTACATGTGGCTGATTTGTGTAGATATAAGCTCTAGAGTACATTGCATATTTATAGAGATTATTGTAATAGGCCACTCTAAAGTAAGCCTTGACTGTTAGTCATACTACCATTGAATATTAATATTGCACAGTATTAACTGGACACCCTTTTAAGGGCCTTTTAGTAGCTGATATTATTAACTGGGTGGTGGCAGTAATTACTACCGTGTAGTCTGGGTAAAGGGGCACAGTTGGAGAATCTGCGTCAGCCTTTCCCAGGAGTGTCTGTGAAGTTGTATAAATACTTATCTCAAAGTGTGTGTGTGTTGTGTCAGCTACTTGGCTGGGACACAAAGCACTGGTTAGACAGAGAGGGTACGGGAGGTTTTAGCTTGCACAGTTAGGCTGAGACCTGGACCCTATAGCTGTGCCAGTGGGGAGTCTTATTGGGGACCTGGTGAGAAAAGCAGCAACCAGCCCCAGACTGACTGAGATCTCTATGTGCACTTAAGGGAAATCATACTTTACTGTGTGTATATTAGTTATCCTTTCCTCTTCTGTGAGACAACCTCCCTGGTGTTAGTGGTGAGGATTGAGACTCCTTGATTTCTGGGTCAGGGCACTGTCGTCACAAGTGTTTGGCAGTGAAGGGATCTACTTCACATACTAATTGGCTTGTAGTGGTGTGAGTAGAACAAATTCCTGTAGCTTATGTACAGTGGTCTCTAAAAGTGTTTTGTACTCTAAAACAGCCACACAGTGTATACTCAAGAGTTCAGATCACAATTGTTTTATTTCTTTTGTTAGCTTAGTGTTAGTCAGGGTAAGCAGGCAGCATGTCAGCAGAAGAGTATGGAAAGCTGACAAGGAGCCAGCTGGCAGAGATGTGCCAGGCTAGGGGACTGGTGCATGGAAACCAGACTAAAGCAGACCTGATTTCAGCCTTCGTTATAGCTGCATCAGAAAACAGCAGCCTGGAGGACAATCAGACTGACAGTGGAGATACAATATCCTCGGAGAATGGACAGCTCAACCTTTATGCAATGGTCTTAAAAATCCAGCTGGAGCTAAAGAGACTTGAGGTGGAGGCCAGGTGTATGGACCTAGAAGAAGCCGAGAAAATGAGGAGTCTACAAGCTGAGGAAAATGAACGGCAGAGGAGGCATGAGAGGGAAATGCTGACTCTTCGCCAGAGTCATGGAGGTAATGGGGAAGGGATTAACTGGACCCCAGAAGCACAAAAGGTCAGTAAATTTCTTCCACAGTTTAAAGAGGAGTATCATTTTGATAGCTTCATTCATATGTTTGAGCGGGTATGTAAACAGTATGAAGTTGACCAAGGGCTCTGGGTATGGTTCCTGACCCCATTACTCCATGGTAAAGCTGTAACTTCTTTAGCAGAAATGCATGACACTGACTGTTTTGATTATACTGCTGTAAAAAGACATTTATTAGAATGTTTTAAGCTAACACCTGAAATGTATAGGAAAAAGATTTGTGAGCATAGCCGCAAGGCAGATGAAAATGTAAGTGAATATGTTGTTGAACTGAGCACTTATTTTTATAGCTGGGTGAGTGGATGTCAGGTCACTACTTTTGAAAGGCTGGCAGACTTTTTGGTAAGGGAACAAGCCCTTAGCACTTTGCCTGAAGACATGAGGATCTGGTTAGCTGATAGACAATGTGCTACTTCAGAGGAGATGGGGAATAAGAGAGACCTATATCTAGCAAGCAGGGCAGCCCTGCACAGGAAAGGGACCCCCAGTACTGCTCATGGGACTAAAGGAACCCATGGTGGGCAGCACAGACTGCTCTAACAGAATCCGTTAGTAGCAGGGGAAGCCACTAGTCCAGGTACACATCCAGGAGCTAGGGTTAAATGTTTTGAATGCAACCAGTGGGGCCATGTGGCATACAGATGTCCACGGTGGCAAGGTGGGGAACCAAAGGTGAGGGAGCCAGTAAGTGGGAAAGACAAAATGTCAACTGTGGGTTTTTTTGAGACAACAGGGGTATGGAACTGCCATCCTGCAGATGTCCTGAGAGGGAAGGATTTGGATGAAGCAGTACCATGTACTTATGCAGTTACACTCAGTGAGGCTAGGAGACAAGCATGTGGGTCTGGTAGCCTGGGGGAGACCCAGACAGACTGCATACTTGCAGCCAGGACTGCTGAAGTGGATACTTCAGGGAATGAGCTACACTGTAGCAGTGAGACTGAATGTGAGCCACAGCTGCTTGTGGGTACTGATGTTCTCTTGGACAGGGTAATTGCAAAGGTAGAGGTGAGTAGTAGTACCTAGGCTGACAGTGAGGCACCGCTGTCAGAGGATGCCAGACTTCCTGTGGAAGGGGAGCTGGGAAGGGTTACAAGGAGAGACTTGAGACAGGCTCAGCTCTCAGACCCTACATTGCAAGGCCTGATGCAGGTAGCTAGGGAGGCACCTCATTCTCAAGGGAAGTGGGAATCTCTGTACTGGAACAAAGAGTTAATGTACAGAGAGTGGACCCCTGAGGGAGGGCTAGAAGGTGAGGGAGTACAGCAGTTGGTAGTGCCTAGAGCTTACCATCTGGTGCTTCCAGCCATAGCCCATGATATTCCCTTTGCAGGTCATATGGGTATAAAACGTACAAAGAGGCATATTATGCAAAACTTCTATTGGCCTGGAATTTCCAGAGATGTAACAGGGTACGGCAGGACCTGTGAGCAGTGCCAAAAGGTAGGCAAGGCAGGAGACAAGGTGAGAGCTCCTTTGATGCCTTTGCCTGTGATTGAGGAGCCATTTCAGAGGGTAGCTATGGATATTGTGGGTCCTCCGAGTACCCCAAGTTCCACAGGGAAAAAGTATATCCTAGTGATTGTAGATTATGCCACATGATACCCTGAGGTAGTGGCCTTGTCCTGTGGAAGTCCTGAGGGAATAAGCACATGAAGACCACCCCCATACCATCCCCAGACTAATGGTCTTGTTGAGAGGTTAAACTCTACAATCAAGTCCATGCTAGTGGCATTTGCAGATCAGTTTAAGAGGGAGTGGGACAAGTATTTGTCCCATCTGTTTTTTGCTTACAGAGAGGTTCCCCAGGAATCCACAGGTTTTTCATCTTTTGAGTTGCTGTATGGGCATAGGGTGAGGGGACCTCTAGATTTAATTCGAGATGAGTAGGAAGGTGAGTGTGAGTCTCACAAGGAGTCTGTTGTGACATATGTCCTGAACCTCAGGACAAGGCTCAGGGAACTCATGGGCCTGGCTCAGGAGAACCTGGCAGAAGCCCAACAACAGAAAAAGGTGTGGTATGACAGGAAGGCTCGAGCTAGAGAGTATGCTGTAGGGCAGCAGGTGATGGTTCTCATTCCTGTCAGACACAACAAAGTGCAAGCAGCTTTGGAGGGACCCTACAAGGTGGTAAGAAAGGTAAGCAATGTTAACTACATGGTGGAAATGCTAGGCAGATGGTAGGGGCACAAATTGTACCATGTTAACATGATGAAACCTTGCCTTGAAGGGGTGGTCCTTGTGCTGAGCATTTGCAGTGGATTGCAGGAGGAGTGTGAGGGAGATCTGGTGACTGATCTCCTCAGTGAGGTTTGGGCTGACACCTCAGTGGAAGGGGTAGCAATGTCCCAGCAGCTATCTCCTACCCAGGTTTGAGAAATCCGAGCAGTGTTGCAGGAGTTTGAGGTCATGTTCACTGGGACACCAGGGAGCACCTACCTAGTGCAGCACCAGGTGGATACAGGACCCCAAAGGCCTATCAGGCAGGCCCCTTATAGGGTGCTGAGAGAGTCAAACAGACTCTGAGGGAGGAGGTACAAGAGATGTTGGAACTAGGGGTGATTCAAGAGTCCAACAGTCCCTGGGCCTCACCAGTGGTGTTGGTGCCAAAGAAGGATGGCAGCACCAGGTTCTGTGTGGATTACAGGAAACTAAATAGTCACACAGAATTGGATGCTTACCCCATGCCTAGGAAAGATGAGGCCCTTGAGCAGCTGGGTGGGGCTAAGTATCTTACAAGCATTGATCTTACCAAGGGTTACTAGCAGGTAGTCTGGGTAAAGGGGCACAGTTGGAGAATCTGCGTCAGCCTTTCCCAGGAGTGTCTGTGAAGTTGTATAAATACTTATCTCAAAGTGTGTGTGTGTTGTGTCAGCTACTTGGCTGGGACACAAAGCACTGGTTAGACAGAGAGGGTACGGGAGGTTTTAGCTTGCACAGTTAGGCTGAGACCTGGACCCTATAGCTGTGCCAGTGGGGAGTCTTATTGGGGACCTGGTGAGCAAAGCAGCAACCAGCCCCAGACTGACTGTGATCTCTGTGTGCACTTAAGGGAAATTGTACTTTACTGTGTGTATTAGTTATCCTTTCCTCTTCTATGAGACGACCTCCCTGGTGTTAGTGGTGAGGATTGAGGCTCCTTGATTGCTGGGCCAGGGCATGGTCATCACAGACACCATTATGTATGTAGGGAAAATGATGCATATATTAGGGAATAAAAATAAATATTCCAGAGAGTCTAAAAATGAGGTTAATGTAGCATATAGTAAGATTGATATCATTCTTAAAGATATGTTGAATGATAGTATGATTGATTTGGACACCTGTACATTTTTATGGATAGACAAACCCAAGATTCCATCCATATTTGGCATCCCCAAAATTCATAAATGCTGTAGTGCCAGCTATTGGCTCCAAAACATTTCCACTAGCTAAGTTCCTGGATATTAAGTTAAAACAAATATGGAGTGAGCAAAAAGGGATTTTAAAAGACTCTTGAGATTTTATGAGGGGTATCACCCAGGATTTATATAAAGATGAGCTTTTATTCATTATGATCGATATTGTGGATTTATTCGCTGCTATGCCACATGATCAGGGGATGGAATTGTTTGAAGAGGGCCTTTTATATAAGGGCAAGTTTACTGATGACAAGTTCAAAGGGTGTTTGGAGCTTATGGAGTTCGTGTTGAAAAATAATTATATTAATTTTGAAGGTTAATTTTATAAGAAAGTGGGGTGGCTATGGGAGCTTGTTGCACCCAAACTTATGTTAATATTGTACTAAGAGTATGGGAACAGAAATTAGTTTTAAATTATATTTATTCATAGTATTGGAACATGTATAAGTGCTACCTCAATGATATTTGTATCTTTTGGGTAGGCCTGGAAGAAAAGTTGGAATTTCTGGAATACATGAACAATATCACCAGTTTTTTTTTAAATTCACACATCATATTTTAAAAGACTATATGGATTATGTGGATGTTTCTATTTTCAAAGTAAAGGACAGTTTAAAATTTAAATCTAAGATTTACCGAAAGTACATCTTCACACATTCTTATTCATATTTTGCCAGTGCCCTGCCTTATAATCAGAAAAAGAGTATTGTTAGATGGCAAATTATTAGGGCATTCAGAATTACTTCAGAAGAAAATGATTTTAAATAGGAGCATCTGAAGGTAAAGGATATGTTTTTAGAGAGAAAATATCCTTTGAATATGGTGGAAGAAGTGATTAAGGAAATAAGTGGGAAAAGAAAGGATAGATTTGGATCTATTTTGGGGCAGGTGATACCAAATAGTTATAATGAGGGATATAAAAATGAAAATTAAGCAAGGCAAAAAGGTAGTTAATTATAAAGGGGCTTCTATAGGAGGGAAATTGACATAAGGGTTAAGGCGTTTACCTTTCAAACACAAGATGCAAGGTTTGATTCTCACATGGGGTAATTGGTTAGGCTTAAAATGGCCCACAAGGGCAGTTAACATAGTACTAATCTATAATCTAATATAGTAAGGACTCTAAGGTTATAAAAGGTATAATTATTAATAACTGAGTTTGCTAGCTATTCTGACTTAGGATTTTTAAAGAACCACTTAGGTTTGTGGTCGAGAAGGGTTCTAATACTAAAGAACTATGAGAGTACAGGAACAATAGAGGTAATAAAATAAGTCAGAAAAGGGCAGGAACTTTTAAATGTGGAACCTGCTCTCAATGCCCCTTTATTGTGAACAATAGTTACATTTTTATTAAGAGCAGGAACATGTATATTGAGGCTAGTACACATTCAATTTGTAATAGTATAAGGGGATAATTTACATCACCCTTTGTAAAATATGTGATGCCTTTTTATGTGGGGAAGACGGAGCACAGGTTGAAGAGAATTTATGAAAATATGTATGACGTGAAAAACAAGGATGATAGGAATGCATTATATAAGCATATGTTAATTTGTGAACAAGCTAGCTTTGTTTTTTTGTGTTGGAAGGAATACTTCAAGATCCTAAGGGTGGTACATGGGAGACTAGAATAAAAAGCAAGATTTATGGCAATTCATTTAGAAGCTAATAGACCCCCAAGATTAAATGATAATTTTTCCTTAGCACTCATTTTGAAACTTAGAGCGGCTTGAATATAATCGATATTGAGAAATTATTTTGGTTTTGTCTTAGTATTTTTTAAATATTTTACATGATAGTATTTATTGGTTTTGGACACTAAATGGTATTGTTTTACTATGTATTTTTTTAGTTATCATTTCCATTCTTTCTATTGGAAGATTTTAGTAAAAAAGGTCTTAAGATACACACACATATATATATATATATATATATATATATATATATATATATATATATATATATATATATGTTGTTTTTATTACATATATATTTTGGTTCATGTAGTTCAGTAGGAAGGATGGCTTTTATTTCTCAAATGTAAGTGTATGCATATGCATAAGCTATCATTTGTATAGATTTTTTTTATCATTTGTGTATGTATATATATTTATATATATATAAAATCATCTGTGTATGTGTATGTATGTATATATATATATATATATATATATATATATATATATATATATATTTGTTTCACATTCTTTTAAAGTGACATTACCTCAAACACAAATGATTTGTTTTTTTTACTTGAGTAGGTTCCCATAGTGCTGCTGCTGATTGACTGCATCCTTCCTTTGTATCACTGAAGCTGTCAGAGCAATGAATAGGCACAAGAAATTGATTCATAAAATGTGAGAACACACTGCAGTGGTATATTTGCACTGTTGTGGCAGAGAGTGGAGTAATAAAATATTGGCAGGTGGGCATAATGTTTTTTTTTTTGTTAATTTGATATATAATTTTATTTAACCATTTTGCATCTATTGGAATAATTAGCCATAATAATATAATTATGTTGCATTAGGTAAACCAGGAGTAATTATTTAATTGTTGGCCATCAGTACAAAACCACTGTGAAATTATACAGAAATTCTTATAACATCAAATGTAAATATCTGTATTTTACTATAAATTACATGTGCTGTTAGGAGTGAAGGACTGCTGACAAACTCTCTGTACAATCTATAGGTTCTTTCAAATTTGCTATGGTCCTTTTCTGCTAATAGATGCCTTGCAAGCCTTTCCTATGCATTTGTCGTGTCTCCATTGTTTGTGTTATAGCAACTCTGCTCGATTATTCCATACATTAGTTAATCAGTAACCAAGTGGGTGTGGGTATATTGAAGCTTTAAACACAGTTGGCATGGATTGATCACGAGGGCATTTTTAACTGAACTGCTTTCCGTTTTACCTTTAAATTTTGAACTCCCCTCAGCAAAGAATGATCAGATCTCTCAAGATGAAATGCTTGCACCTCCAGACAACTTTCTCCATGAAAACATAATCAGTGATGAATTTTTGTCAGTTTCAGTCAGAACAGAATGGACAGCTTGCCTTCAGCTGCAAACTTTGTTGCTCACACTAAACATTTGCTAATGGGAAAAAAAAGCTAATATATTTGCAGATGTAAAATAACTTCTTCATTTTGTCTTGTTTTTAAAGCCTACTTGTTTACAAAAACACTTGTTTCTAGCTTAAGCCAAAAGCATTAATCTAGACATCCACCCTTGTAGATATGAACAAAATTATCTTGATTCTACATGTAATATAAGCAGTGTACTTTTACACCCCACCCCCAACCCTTGCAGCCCAAGATCATAGCATATTAACATTAAACTTGCTATTTGTCCAGCCTTTCTTCTCCTCCTGTTATACTGTAAAGCCTATATTTCTTACAAGAAAGTGCTTGTTTTTCTTTTAAGTATGCTATGTTTTTTTCCCACTATTATTATTATTTTTCTGATAAAATTATTTCCTTGCATGTATACATTGTAACCTACTCACACTGTTAACACTAAAATTGTAAAACTGTGGAGCTTTTCTCCCTGGGCCTCGGCTGAAAAAAGGTTACTTAGCTCAGTCGGACTAATCTGGTCAACAAATGTAAAATATATAAGCAAAATAAAAGTATAGGGGGAATTTATTGGTGATATTATGATGGTTTTGGCTTATATAGTAGTTGTATTACAAAAAGAACGCACCTCCTGAGTGATGAGCCAGAAGAGTATGAAAGTAACAAACACCAAAAAAAACAGCAACAACTCTTCTATAAGGACTCCATGGCCGATTGTAAAAAATGACTTTTATTAAAACAAAGAAAGCGCTTTTGCATTTGCTAAGAATGCTTCAACAGACTTCAAAACATTAAAAATACAATTAGTTATTTAAAAAACTTTAAGTCAATGAAGAACTGCTATGTAGTTGAACACATTCTATTGAGAAAGTAAAACAGATGCGTGAGCAATCTACTTATACAATTTAACTCAATCATGCCATTCAATCAATATACTGTAAGAAATGAAAAAAACAAAACACAACACATCTCGTAACATGGCAATTCTTAATTAAAAATATTCTAAAGTAGAAAAAACAAAATATATATATATATATATATATATATATATATATATATATATATATAAAGTACCATCACTGTAATAAGTGGGCACTATCTTGTCATAAAAAAAAACAACTAAATAAACAAATGACAGAGATAACCGCCGTAACCCCCACCATATCTGATAATCTCACCAAATCTAATGTAAAACATCGTTCTTACAAAGTCATATTTATCAACGAAGTACAAAATATATCCTAGGGACACTTGCATTGTCAAATAATATCTCTGTAAGGAAACTTACGTGTACTTGCGGATGAAAACACAGTGAACAAGTTAAAGCGTTAATGTTTTTAGTTATTTTATTTGTTTAATAAAAATTTAAAAGTTTTTTTAAGGTTGTGGATCTGGTTTACTGTGTGTGTGTGTGTGTGTGTGTGTGTGTGTGTGTGTGTGTGTGTGTGTGTGTGTGTGTGTGTGTGTGCATGTGTGTGTGTTTGTGTGTGTGTATGCTCTCACACACATATATACATATACATGTATTTAATCTCAATAATTTGTTGGCATATCAGGGAGATATTGTACTTATCATCACTCTGCGTGTGTCATCAAACAGTTGTTGCTACTTCTCTATTCTGTGCTTATCACCAACCATTCTAACAATGCAACCAGTCACTATAATGTCATCCATTTGATCATAAAAAGAAAAATGAACTTTACAAATGCTGCATTTAATACCCATAGTTCCTTACATCAAGAAGCCATATGCTTGCACCTTGCTCTGGCACTTGCTGTCACTGAACTAAATGGAGTGGTTGCTCATTTGCCAGCTCTTCTGTGTATGTCTCTCTCTATTTATATTTACTGAGTCTATGAAGTATACTGAACCATTCAAAGTCCTGCTGAAACATTGCACAGAAAAAGTATGTCCTTAAACTATACTAAACCAGCTACATCTGCCTAAATGAAAGCTGTCTGTAGAAACAAAATTTAATGGGATTACAATGAAAAGCATATATATATATATATATATATATATATATATATATATATATATATATATGGAGGACTATTGCACGAAATCAAGTTTCCACGAAATGTAAAGGACCGAACACACTTTAGCGAAAGTGCTTTTCACCGAAAAAGCACAATCACTAAAGTATGCAAAAAAAATTAAAAAAACAAAATAAAAAAAAAACACAGTACTCATGTTTACGCTGGGGGCAAACCCCCCCGCACCCCCCCTACTTTTATATTCTCACTCCGAGATTGCACTACAGTGGGAAAAAGGGAATATTACCTTATTCCCACTGTGCTACAATCTCAGCAATAGCCATTTTGGCATGTTTTTATTATTTTTTTAGCACACTGTCATTAAAGTGCTTTTTTCGTGAAAAGCACTTTCGCGAAAGTATGGTCGGCCGTTTCACTTTTGGTGAAATGGTCGTTCGAGAAATAGTACAGATTCCATATATATGTATGTATATATATATATATATATATATAGATATATATGAATATATATGTATATATATATATATATATATATATATATATATATATATATATATATATATATATACGGTTTCTCTTTACAATCTCGAAATACTGAAATTGCGAATTTCAGTGTCTCGAGACAAAAGTTTCAAAAGTGCAGTTGCCCGAAACTGTATATTATCGAATTGTGAAATATCAAATCCGCGGTTGTGATGGTGCAGTATGTGATGTGTGGTTTACTGTGTCTGTAAGGTGCAGTGTGATCTGTGATATGGGGATGGCTGCCGATGTGTGGTTATAGCTGTAGATTCAGGTAAGTGTTTCTTAAGGGTTTTGGGTAGGGATTTGAGTGCATGTGAGTGTGTTGGGAAGTTTTAGGTGTAGGTTAGAGTAGGTAGGTAAGAGTGTGAGTGTGTAAGTGTTGAAAGTGGTGGTGTTTGTACATATGTAATGTGTGTTTGTGCAACGGGAATGAAGAGTGTGTAGCAGTGAGTTTAGTGTCTTTTTCTTTTTAGTGTGACCTCGGAGTTTGTATATATAAGTAGTGGGGGTGTGGGGGGTGCAGCCCCCTACAAGGGGGGGTGCAGGGGGTCTTGCCCCCCTGCTTATATGTAGGTTAGGTGGGTTTGATTTGTATTTGTGTTTGTGTGTGTGTGTGTGTTTTGTTGGTTTGTTGTAGTGTGGGGAGGAAGGTGTATATGTGTTTGCATATGTGGTGGAGGGTATATTTATTACAGCATCACATGCTGAAAGTTCGATATTCTGAAGTTTCAGTATTATGATGCTCAGTATTGCGATGTCCGTTAAAGTGAATCCATATATATATATATATATATATATATATATATATATATATATACTATCAAAATATCGAAGTTCATAAAAATGAATGTTCGGTTGACAGACGAGATCAGACAGGAGTCCTCATGGACTATGATGTTTGCAGATGACATTGTGATCTGTAGTGAGAGTAGGGAACAGGTGGAGGAGACCCTGGAGAGGTGGAGATATGCTCTAGAGAGAAGAGGAATGAAGGTCAGCAGGACTAAGACAGAATATATGTGTGTGAATGAGAGGGAGGATAGAGGAATGGTGAGAATGCAGGGAGTAGTGGTGGTGAAGGTGAATGAGTTTAAGTACTTGGGATCAACAGTTCAGAGTCAGAGCTTGACGTGGCAGAGTTGAAGATGTTAAGATTTGCACTGGGTGTGACGAGGATGGACAGGATTAAGAATAAGTATATTAGTGGGTCAGCCCAGGTTGGAAGGTTTGGAGACAAAGCCATAGAGGCAAGATTACATTGGTTTGGACATGTGTTGAGGAGGGATGCAGTGTATATTGGGAAAAAGATGCTAAGGATGAAGCTGCCAGGTAACAGGAAAAGAGGAAGGCCTAAGGTAAGGTTTATGGATGTGGTAAGAGAGGACATGCAGGTGGTTGGTGTGACAGAGTAAGATGCAGAGGACAGGAAGAAATGGAAACAGTTGAACTGCTGTGGCGATCCCTAACGGGAGCAGCCGAAAGAAGAAGAAGAAGATAAAAATTAATGTTCGATACTTCGAAAATGACGTCATACTTCCTGCATACAAATTAGGTTAAAATGTCAAATCTAAAATGTCAAATCTGTTGAACGAATTTAACAGATTCAACATTTATGTCGAAAATCCACTATGATGGCAGTGTAGGTGCAAATGTAAGTTAAATACCTACACTGTCATTCATGATTTGGCAGGGGTCAAGCCCCCCCCACACCCCCCACACCCCATGCAAATTAAATATTCTAACTATGAGATCGTGCTACAGTGAGGAAAGGGATACATTTCTTAATTACACTGTACCGCAACTCTACTCATAGAGTTTAGTTCATAGCATTCGCTGGATATGTACTCTCAATCTCCTAACTTTCGGCAACACAGACATCGACTAACTGCCATTCGACTTGCTGTGTTCGCTGAACCAATGTTCAACTTTTTGATATTAAACTGTATATATATATATATATATATATATATATATATATATATATATATATATATATATATATATATATATATGTCTACTTCTAAAGCCTGACTCCCAGATGACCGACGTTCAAAATCCCGAGACAAAAATCATGAAAGTGCAAAAACCCAAACGTCAATGTTTTACTACAGTAAGTAAACACTTGGCCAAATTGCCCTGTTCTCTGCTGTAGTACAGTCCCGGAGTTGGTATATTTAGTTAGGGTGTACATTGGGGGGTGGGGGTATAGCCCCCACCTAGGTGAGTTTTTACTTTCCTTGGTGTGAGTTTTGTTTAAAGTTGGCCACATATTTACGTAAAAATCAACATTCGGGTTTCTGAACTTTCATGATTTTCTTCTCAGGATTTTGAAAGTCAGTCATCTGGGAGGTGGGCTTTAGAAGTAGATATATATATATATATATATATATATATATATATATATATATATATATATATATATATATATATATATATATATTTGTATGTATATAATATATCTATATCTATACCTATATAAAAATAAAATAAAATTGCCAAAGATTCCAAAGACAACCACAAGGCATTCTGTAGCTATGTCAAGGAATCTAAATGGCAATGCTCATATCTGCTCTGAGCTACAACAGAATGGCATTAAATATACTGATACTCCAAAAACAAAGCCAGTACAATGAGGTGATTGCAAAACAATGGTTTAATAAAAAACTGTTCAAAACATCACTAGGGGTGTTGAAAGCCCCTGTGAATGCACAAATTATACAAACTATGCAGCAAACCAGTTTCAGCTAACCTAGCCATCCTTAGTGCAACAAAGTTAATAAATGAAGACAGAGTCTAAGCTGTATATAAGGACAGCTCCATTATTCAATTAAATATAATTGAAAATGTACAAATGCTCATTCAAACTAGGGCTAAACAGCCCACCTAGTTTAATTATCCATTTCCTCTCCTTGGAATTTAATACGGAGTGCCAACCCCCATTACAGTTCTTGTCCTCACCAATTTTATCAATAATAGTGAAATGAAAAGAAGCTGTTGGATGCTTCAAAGTGTGTTTATATAAATAATTGGTCAATTTTTGGTTCCTGACATCACTCATGTGAGCATAAATTCTGATTCTCAATGGCCTAGAAGTCTGCCCTACATAGAATGCTGAGCATGAGCAGTGATGTTTTGAACAGTTTTTTTATTAAACTGTTGTTTTACAATCAGCTCATTGTGCTGGCTTTGTTTTTGGAGTATTGGAGCAAGTTTGAGCTGTTGCACTTGCCATACCTGTGAGGGAGTGATGCTCTGTGGTTTCTAGTGTATCCTCGCTGTTGGCGTGGGAGCTGGTTGCTGTCTACATCATGGTGGAGCTGCATCATTCATTTTTTGATGTTTGGCTTCTCCTTATAGTTGGATTTATTCATTTACAGAGAGGATCCTGCCAGTTAAGTGACCTTTGGTTGTCATTTCTACTTTTGGGTCTTTTGGATGCTTCAAAATACATATTCTTTACAGCATATTATTGCGTGGAACACTAGAAGTCGATTTAGCCGATTTGCGGTATGCCAAATTGCGAGACTCTGGATTATTAATTTCAAGCAGATCAACTTATTGGACTGATATTTGTCATCCTTGGGCAGAGGTTGATGCTAATGTTTACAGCTAATGACTGAATTTATTGGTGTGCTTGAATTTGCCATCTCTGTAGGATTGCATATTTCTCGTACTAACTAATGCATCTGGGACCATTTTGAGTGTGCCAAAACCAGACTAATGACTGTTGGTGAACTTGGAATTAACAGGAGTGGCATTCTAAGATACATGTATGTACAGCAACATTATTTTTAGTTTGTCTGGTTCTCGTTTAGGCAACACGTTGTGGGCCATTTTGAGTGCACCAAATTTAGCCCAATAACTGTTTGTTAACTTAGTATTAATGGATGTGGTGTTTCAAGACTATGTGTGGGTGCATCAACATTTTTTCACTATAATTTTGACAACTTCTTGACATTGCTTAAGAAGAATAACTCAGAAGTACAGGTCCTTTGGAATTTTGGGACATTATAAGAATTTATTTAATCTTTTCACAGCCATTTGTTGCATGACTGTTCCTTTAATCTATTGGGTGCCATTTTGAGTGTATTAAACTCATATTTATGACTGTTTCCATATTTAGATTAACAGAAGTGGGGTTTGGAGACCGTATGAATATTTGGGAACATGTCTTGCTATTATTTGAATAAAGTAAATGCTATTTTACTCACACCACCAAGTGCTGGCTTCTCTTTGGATGTCACAATTGCTTCAGTCTTGCACTGTCGCACTTGCAGGGGCATGCACATTGTTTGAATATTTGGTATTTGGTGAACTCATGCATATGTGTTTCAACACTTTTTATCTGGTGCTTTAGTGACTTTGAAGATGGGTATAGTTAGCAATTCAGAAGCATAGTTTTTTGAAACTTTGGATATCATTATTTTCTGTCATTCAACTAATGTTTATCTAACTGCATTTTTGAGCATTGCTCTTTTGGATATAATTGTATAAGTAGGCAGACATTATTTCAGCATTTGTGTTAATTATATGTGGGGCTTACAGTTGGTCGGGGAATATCAGGTTACACTATACATTTTTTATGTATATCAAGGCTGTTGGCTAAATGGATATATCGGCGTATCAGGTTGACAAAGTTCAGTTTTGATTATGTAAGTTAGTTTATGAGAAGAAGTATTATATTCAACCATTGATTGCCAGTATATAAATAAAGTATTGTATTCACATTTACTGAATTATCAGGGCTAACATTCAGGTATAGCATGACGGATCATTTGAAATTTTCATCAATATTATGAATCAGAATTCATCTAAGCAATTAGCTTCTTAATGTAATATTTTTTATGAGGCCATTATACACATTCAGATGTTTTTATGGACCAATATATTTTGGTCTGTTAAATTGGTAGGGGGACGTAGTATCCTGTTTAATTTTTTGGACATACTTTAAGAAATGGCTAATACTGTCCCTTTATGTTTTAGCATAAGTAAGTTAATACTAGACAGCTTTATGTACTAAATTGTCCATTTATATGGTCAGTTTTGGCATCAAGGAATGTAGTACTGTGTGTTTATCATCTGAGGAAGTTTTTGCACACAAGGGCTATTATTGTTCCCTAGTTTTGGGTCTTGAAACTGAACATCTTTCGAGATATAAAGAGGTCTTAGTACCATTGCCATCATTTATTGTGAGGGGCATAACATTTTTAAATTTTTAATAGTATACAGGATGGCTATTATGGTCCCCCCATTTCCTATGTACACATTTTTTATGTACATTTTTTGAATTGGTGGTAACTCATTATTTGGTTGCTAGAAACTGGATATTATTACACTGAATTCTGTATTCTTTTTCTGTTCTTTGACCAATGTCTAGTCCTGTTTGTTATGTCCTTGATATCCCTTGAATGGGGCAAGAGTTTTTGCAATATTGTCTGAACTAATTGGATTTAAATACTGGCAGATTTTTGGTTTAATTTCTTATTTACTAATTCTCGGGTGGGAGTAATAACTATTAACATTTGTTTTTGTCATACATGGACCTGGTTACTATCCTTAAGGGATTGTCATCTGACAAAGATGACTTACAGGTCTTTGGACTAGGGGAGAACAACAAAGGGCTCTCAGAATTGAATTTGAATGATCCCATAACCCAATGCAAGTCAGCTTTTCAACAACTTACCAAACATATGAAAGGACTTAGAACCAATGTTTGGCACCTAAAATTATTTAAGGCCTATCAGGCCAAAGGCATTACCCCTCAAGGGTTAAGAGTTAGGTTGCAACCACTAGTCAGCCAGGTTGATAATATACTATTAGAACAATGGGCCAAAATCCAGCAACAAACCTCCATGAGCTTTGTAGATGCTCTTAAACCTTACTATGAACATAGGGTAGGTGATGTTACTTAGATAGATACTTCCCTAGATGCATCCCCCTCGCTCTTACTTCTTTCTCTCTCATCTAAACTGAAGTGGTTAGACTAGATGGAGAATCAGCATGCTAGAAGTAGTATTAATATGTTGTACCCCTGATATTGTTTATGATCAACTTATTTTTTTACTACATCTCCTTTGTACCATTTTCTAGTATAGGAAACTAATTTGTTTTGTTTGTTCTTTAGTTCTATGTATTGTTTTGTTACTGAGTCCTATGTATTATCTAAATGCATTATATTCATTCACTGTGGAGCTTTTCTCCCCGGGCCTCCGCTGAAAATGGACATGTATCCAGTCGGACTTTCCCGGTCAACAAATGTGAAATAAAATAAAATAAATAAAAATGTTATTAAAGTTGTTGAAAATCATTGTCATGAAATTAAGATCCATGAAAATTCACCAGTTTACATGGAATGTTTAAATTTGCTAAGCTCTGATTTATTATTTTTGGAGCAACAACTCAAAGACAAAAAAAAAAAAAATTCCATCATGACATAGGTGATTATGAAAAAGGACAACCCTTCATGCCATATAAAGGTCCTAATGTGGGTATTATGCAGAATAGAAGTAATACCAATAAACACAAAAGGCCCAATTCTATTATGAAGAAAACCAAACACTCAGTTAGTTTCACCTCGGGAGAGGACTCCTCTTCAGCCACACCGATGTGAATGGCAACCACTCCCCACAGTCTCCAACTGCTAAAAGATGTTGTACTGACTACCCTTTAGGGCAAAGAATAGAAGAGGGGGGAGGAAACACAAGCACAGTGAATACCTTAGAAGATATCCTCAAGGCAGTAACCAAATGTTAAAGGAAAGTAATAATGTTCACAATATTTAATCTGTGACACTTTCTGAGGCACAAACATCACTTTTGAATAAAGGCCTTAATTATGTTCCCAGCTTTTTTGTGGCAGAAGATTCTTTGGCTTCTGATGTGATTTCATTCTGTAGATTATTGAACTTAAAACTGTATTTTGATGGTGAGTCCAGCACTACCAACAGTATTTAAAACCTCTTTTGAGTTGCGTTAGGTCACGTATCCAGGACACAACAGAATTTTTGGGGATTGTGTCCAATACACAGTTAGAGTCTGATTGGCTCCTATGCACGTTAGACATGACATCGTTATATAGAAATATTCTCCATTGGGCGGGGCTTTTTTTTCATAGATTCATAAATTAGTACTAAGCTAACTGCCCTTGTGGGCTATTGTAAGCCTAGCCAATTATCCCTTGTGAGACTCAAACCCTGCACCTTGTGTTTGTAAGGCAAACACCTTAACCATTAGGCCACCCTCCCAACCCTTTTAGCTCTCTAATTTTGGCTAGACAGAACTGCTTTATATTCACCAGGGTTTAATACATCCTAGTATGCTTGGCTGAGCATGTTCTTGAGAAAAATGTTTTTTACTTTCATGGAACATGCTATTTGCAGCTACAAGGCATGGCAATGGGGGCTTCTTTTGCCTCCATTTATGCAGATCATTATATGACCTACATAGAGATGCAATTGATATATGATCCTAACCATAACATTTACTTGAGGGATATAGATATTTGGAGGAGGTACTTGGACGACGGTTGGTGTGGAGGGCAGATAGTACTTATCTTATGGAATTTGTGGAATATTTAATCAGAACAAGTGGGGTATAGAGTTCAAGCTGAATTTTCATCCCCAAGAAATCACATTCCTGGATGTAACTACAACAAGGAATGTTGATAGCATTTTAAGAACTGAAATTTATAGGAAATAGCCACAATATAATTCCTTATTGCATGCTACTAGCCTCCACCCACAACATGTGATTCTAAACATCCCCAAATCACAGTTTCTGATGGTCAGACGTGTATGTTCAGAAGATGACACATTTAATAAATACAAGGAAGATCTTGGCAGATTTCATAATAGAGTGTACAGACCAGGTAACATCACCATGGCCAGTAGGTGGGCAAGTACACAAGCAAGGGAACAATTATTACAATACAAGCCAAAAAGAACAGAGGGCCAAAATGTGTTAAGAATGGTCACCACTTATGGTCAGAATACTGGTGGACTCATGAACATTATAAACAAACAATGGAACATATTGTTAGCAGACAACAGACTTGCTTCAATAATTGGGGACAAATGCCACTTTTCATTTCATAGGGGACAAACTTTAGGTTCCCATTTAAGCCATTATAAACATTCCTACAGATCTATTAATACAGTTTGGCAAAGTACTATGACTGGGGAGAGATTAATGGGATCTTATCCTAGTGGGCATTGTACCCATTGCCCAGGAGTATTTAAGACCAAACAATTTACCAGTGAAAATACAGCACAGGTATTTGACACTAAGTTTTTGGCAAACTGTGGTTCAGACTGGGTTGTTTACCTGGCTTCCTGCTCATGCTCAGCATTCTATGTAGGGCAAAATTCTAGGCCACTGAGAGTCAGAATTTCTGAACACATGAGTGATGTCAGGGACCACAAATTGACCAATTCTTTATATAAACACACTTTGAAGCATCCAACAGCCTCTTTTCATTTCACTATTATTGATAAAATTGGTGGGGACAGGAACTGTAAAGGGGGTTGGCACTCCATACTAAATTTCAAGGAGAAGAAATGGATAATTAAACTAGGTGGACTGTTTATCCCTGGTCTGAATGAGCATTAGTAAATGTTCTATTATATTTAATTGAATAATGGAGCTGTCCATATATACAGCTTAGACTCTGCCTTCATTTATTAACTTTGTTGTACTGAGGAAGGCTAGGTTAGCCAAAACCGTTTTGCTGCATATTTTGTATAATTTGTGCATTCACAGGGGCTTTCAACACCCCTAGTGATGTTTTGAACAGTTCTTTTTTAAACTGTTTTACAATCACCTCATTGTGCTGGCTTTATTTTTGGAGTATTTGAGCAAGTTTGAGCTGTTGCACTTGCCATACCTGTGAGGGAGTGATGTTCCGTATTAAATATACTGATCCCAAGGATATTGCCAATATCCTGGCAGATCAATTCAGTGCAAACGTCACCCCCCCACCCCCTAAAGGACCAATCTCAATACCAAAAGATTGCCAAATTATGATAATAACAGCCACACAGGTAAAAAATGCACTCTCCAAAGCTAAGAATACAGCTTTTATGGGACCAGACGACATCCCAGGCTGTGTACTACATGAACTACAAAATGAACTGGCACCTCACCTAAGTGTCATGTTTAATCATAGCCTCACCTCAGGCTTCGTGCCCACTGAGTGGTGCACAGCTACAGTTATCCCAGTCCACAAGGGGGTATCCACCTTGAATCTTGGGAACTACTACCTCATCAGTCTGATGAGCCTGATTTGCAAGGCCATGGAACGTATTATCATGGAACTTATAAACAAAGACATTGGCAACCTTCAAACACTGGACCCCACACAGTTTGGGTCCGTGAAGGGCCGATCTTGTCTCCTGAACCTGATTGACTTCTTTGAATCATTCTCCAGAGCCATGGGACAAGGGTAAGGTGTTCCACACAGCCTATATGGACCTCACCAAGGCCTTCAACACCATCCCCCACTCTGGAATCATAGATAAACTTACTTAGCTGGGCATTAATCCCTACATCACTCGATGGGTTGCCAACTGGCTTACTGACAGAACCCACACTGTAAAAGTAGCTGACTCCAAATCCAGCTCCAGACAAGTGACAAGTGGAGTACCTCAGAGTTCAGTCCTAGGACTGCTGTAGTTTGGCATCTACTTCTCTGAAATACAGGCCAACACTAAGGGACTCTGGCTAACAAAGTTTGCAGATGACTGCAAACTGGGAGCCATTATTGAATCCCCAAATAATGTGGATATTCTACAAAAGGGCCTTACAGAAACAGATGCTTGGTGCCAGAGCCATGGGCTCAAGCTCAATGCCAAGAAATGTATAGTTATCCTCTTTGGGAAAAAAACATGTGTCCATGAATTACCACATAGTTGGCAGTACACAAAACACTGAAAGTGTGATAAGAGACTTAGGGACACAGGTGAACAGTGGTCTCACCTTTGATAACCACATCGCCACAACAGTCATAAATCCTTCTATGTGGCACGCCTCATCACTAAGGGCTTTTCATCCAGAAAAAAGGAGGTCAATGTCCCACTATACTCATCCCTCATTAGACCCATTACAGAATACAATGCCCCATTTGGTATGTACCTCTCAAGACATCTGCAACAACTGGAAAGGCCACAGAAATACCTCACTAAAAGAATCACAGGCTTAAATAAGATGCCTTATGCTGACCATCTAAAAAAATTCCACGTATATTCTGTCGCATACCGTCTACTCAAAGGCGATGTCTGCTTAACATACAAGGCCATGTCAAACCCAAAGCTATTGGACATGCTACACTTAAAGAAATCCCAATCCCTCAGAGACATGCTCCAGGGATCTAAACCTTGTCATCACAATGAACAAAACATGCTGGAGGGATAGGTCCCTGACCCAGAGACTCCCAAGACTCTGGAATGGACTGCCCATACATGTCAAGCAGAGTGCCTCTTTGGCCCTTTTCAAAAGGAACCTTGATGATTGGATGGGAGATAGGAAATTCACCCTGGGGATCATGCCAGTCACCCTGTTAGACAGGGGTCCAGGGAAGTAAATACTGTGGGAAGAAATAGCCAGGGAAATGTTATGGCTAGGCTTGTATAGGCCCTAGGGCCAATAGCCTAGTACCAACCTATGAACCTATAAACCTATATATATATATATATATATATATATATATATATATATATATATATATGTATATATATATATATATATATATATATATATATATATATATACACATATATATATATATATATATATATATATATATATATATATATATATATATATATATATATATATATATATCTACAATAAAATGTTTAAAGAAAATCATAGCCATAACCAGCAAATTGGAAAACAACATTACATTTGAATTATGTATGTTGAAAAGTACTATTATATTCATGAAATTGTCCCTCCCACGCAAAGCTCTGTGCCCCACTACTCAGCAAAGCAGCAGTTCTGTTCCTCGGTCTTGCTCCATCTATAACCCTGCAATGTTGCATGAACCATAAGTGTTAGACAAACTCAAGGACCTAAGTGATATCTTTGTGGACCCCCCTCTATCAGTAGTCTCTTTGCATGTTCTGTGATTCACTCACAAAACTGGATCTGGCTCACCTGCCAGCTCTTTTACCCATGAGTGCATGCTGATTGTAGTTTTGGAAATTGTTATCCTGTAGGAAAACAACCAGTCTTTCTCTCACAATTTCCTCATCTTTCTCTGCCACTGCTGTTAGTAACAGGCCTAAAGGTCCCAGATGATTCATGTCTTCTCCCTTTATATGGATACTACTCATGTCATCTTCTATTCCTTAGCCACTACTGCACTAGCCAATTATCTGTTAGTTCACTGCTGGAGATCTGCCAACACAATAGCTAGAATCTGACTACCCTGATTATCAGACCAATGGGCCCATCTGCCTAGTGCTCTCATGATATGATCTATATGATCTCTATGTCCTTTCTTGTCACCCATAGGAGGTCCATGTTGCTGGATCTTCACATAGGAAGACCCTATGCCCCATCATCTTTTAGGGCACATCAAGAAAAAAGAAGTTGCAGAGCTCCAAGGCAAGAGTACAACACTTTAATAAAGTACAAAATAACAAAAGTGAGCACTTTCATGATCTCCAGATCGCTTCTTCAGACTGTTACAAAATGGCATAACTGCAATGCATTATATAGAGAGAGGAAGCATTCTATTAGACTAAGGGCATGTCAATAAAATATATACAAACTATAAATGTTAAAAAGACTTTCAGTGCTTCAATGCCCATGCCTTTGAGGGACACTGCATCATTAATGCCTGGGGGTTTATCTGCATTTATTTTAATTATCCATTTTTGTTCAAGTTCTTCTGTCTTATTAATCAAATCTTCCCCTCTTGGTCTTTCATTAAAAACTTCTAACATGAAAAATTTAAAAACATGATGTATACCTTCCTTCTCAACATGTTTAGCAAGGGCATTGGTTTCTTTAGCAGCTACAATATCTCTCATGTGCTCTAATACATGTTATTTTAACATCCTATTTGTTTTACCTATATAACAGGGCTTACATATTTGACAGAAACTAAAATATACAATGTTTTTGTTCAACAGTCTGCATAAAAACATGCATCTATTTTAAATTTTTTCTCAGGATGAACAAGGGTAGTGCATGAAAAAAATATATCTACAAGCTGTGCATCTCCTGCATGGATAGGTCCCTTTTATCTGTCACAAAACTTCATGTCTAGTGCAAGATGGTTTATAACATAGCTGCCTTTTTAAAGATTTCTTACTAATAAAAGAAAAATGTCGTATGGGGTCTATTACTCCATTTAATTATTTTATTGTAGTTAAAATATTCCAATTTTTCTTACAAATGCTACAAATTACATTTATATCACTAGTAAAAGAAATAGGGAACCGTAATTTAACTTCATTGTCATTTCTATTCCCTGACTGTCGGTCTACTATTTGTTCTGAGAAATAGGGTCGACCCTTCGTTCTTCTTTCGCTTAGTGCATAATTTGCACTGGTATCCACTTCTAATTTAGAATAGTCTCTGTTAAGAAAATCGTCTTTCAACATTTCAGTTGTTTGCATAAGATCTTCATCAAAATTGTGTAGTCTCATATTCCTTAGCATCTGTCCTTTAAGCACATTTCTACTTATATGCCTTGGGTGTGTGCTATTTTTATGTAGCAGACAGTTCTTTCTTATTGGTTTTCTATACAAGCATGTCCCTATGCTATTCATCTCAGATTTTTTTTAACCATAATATCTAAAAATTCACTGTTCTCATATGAGTATTTATAGGTAAACTTTAAAAATGTAGTTGTTGTGTGTAAGTAATCAATAAATTCAATCAATTCCTTTTCTGTTTTGCCCCATAAAATAAAGAGGTCACCAACAAAACGTGTATACCATATCACATGCTTACTATGTTCATGCCCTTGTAATAAAAAGTATTCTCCCATTGCATTAGTGCCAGATTGGCATAGCTATTGGCACAGGGAGTGCTCATCGCTACGCCAATCTTCTATAGATAGTAGTTGTCACAAAAATTAAAAACATTCTTCTCTAAAACTATCTCCAGTAATACACATATTAAGTCAATTTTGTCATTAGAAAATAATTGCTTAATTCTTAGAAGTTCTCTAATGTTCTCAAATCCCCGTTGGTTCAGGATAACTGTGAAAAGAGAAAAAATATCTAGTGTAACTGCATAATTTGTTGATGTAAATTAGCTGTCTGTACATAGAATTTTTGTAAAAAAGTTTTAGTATCCTTTAAAACTGAATAGCATGTGTCTAAAACAGGATGTAGATTATTTTTAATAAAGATAGACAATGATTCAGTAGCCCAGCCCTTACTAGAGACAATAGGTCTCATAGGGGGGCAAATTGGATGCATATAGATTTTTGGGAGCCCATATATAATGGGAATAATCGGATGTTCAATTTTAAAATACTTAAATAGTTTTTCAGAAATCATATGTGTCATTAGCATGTCAAACAGAAAGAATTAAATTCTATCACTCCCTTCAATACAGTTCTAGTTATTTGTATATATGTCTCATTATCAGACAATAAGTTCAATATTTGTTCAACATAAAAAACTTTATCCATAACAATGATACCCCCACCTTTGTCTGCTGGTCGAATTTCAATAGAATTTAAAGTACGTAAGTCTGACAGTGCACACATTTCATCTTTGCTCAAGTTATAAAAAGATTGTGGTCTATCACTTTCAAAAGTCTCACGAATCTCTTTCTCACACACTGATACAAATGAATCTACCGTAGGATGTGTTTTAGGTATAAAACAGCTAGGCTTTCTAAAACAACTAGTCCTAGTACCAGTATTTGTATTTATGCCTGTTGTATCAGGAAATAGCATTTTTAAGAGTTAGTGTTCTGCCAAAAAGTTTTAACTCCTTTAATAGTTCTCCCATTTCTGTTCTTTGAGCTGGAATAAAAGATAGACCTCCATTTAAAATGGCTAATTGCATATCTGTTAATTGTAGTGAAAAAGGTTAAGTATCAACCCTTTTGAATCCAGCTGTGTGTATTCATTCCTGTTTGCCCTCGTACTGAAGCTTGTATTTGCCATACTGGTACTGTCCGTCCTCTGCCCCTTGATCTGTTCTTGATGGGAAGAGCTGTGTTCAGGGTAAATGGCTTGATAGCAGTCCCATTTATTTCCCTTAGCTGCATAGAAAAAGGAGGCCTGGAGCTGTTATCAGAGTCATTAGTCATATTATTTTTAGAAACATGCAATAAATATTTCTCCATGAGTGTTTTATTCAGTAGTTGTTCGATTGTAACTGTTAATGTAGGCATTTCATTTTTGGATATTTCGTTTCCTGTATGGGCAGGTCCTCTGTTGATTGATCAATGTACGGCTTCAGTCATATCCTGTGGTTGGTCTAGAGGTTGATTCCTATTGGTAGGGGGTGGTTTTGACCAAGAAAACACCGCCCTCATTTGAAAATCATTCATATCCCATTGTAGTTTTTTAGTTTCAATATTCTGTAGCCTCTTTTCATGCTGTAAGATGGTTTCATGTAAGTAATCCATTTTATCACCCACAACATCCATAGAAAAGGTAGCATAATGTTCTTCTTGCAGATTAAGTTCAGCTGCTAGCTCCCTTTCTTGTGGTAGAAAAAAAGCTACCAGCAGATGGATATAGTCGTAACTGAGCTGTACATTTAGTTGTTGCCATTTCTTTAGAAATTCAGGGAACTGTTCGCCATAAGTGGGCATAGTTAATACCCTCAAACCTCTAGGTACTATCTTGTATCTGAGAGATGCTTCCATGTGGAATCTTTGCCACTGGAGTCTTTTGAATTTGTAAAGTTTGTTTTCAATATTCCTTAATTTATCACGGAATGCCATATCTATCTCTTCATTTACCTCAGCTGTATAACCTCCTGAAAATATTGGATTATGTACCAAAGAATTGTTTCCATAGTAAGAATATGATTTAGCCGCTCTTTCTGTGTTTGGCTAACTGTTCCATATCCAGACAAGTGGTTTGAATCCACATCATAACCTTCTGCCATGTCTCAGACTCACTCTGAAAAACACAAATGAACAGCAAAAAACTAGAGTGAGTACTGAGTAAGCTCCAGCAACAACACCAGCAGAAATATCAAGAAAAAAGAAGTTGCAGAGTTTCACGGCAAGAGTACAACACTTTAATAAAGTACAAAATAACAAAAGTGAGTGCTTTCACGATCTCCAGATCACTTCTTCAGACTGTTACAAAATGACACAACTGCAATGCATTATATATATAGAGAGGAAGAATTTGATCATTACCTCAGTAAAAGTAATTAGTGCATTCCATTAGACTGAGGGCATGTCAATAAAATACATACAAAGCATAAATGCTAAAAAGACTTTCAGTGCTTTAATGCCCATGCCTTAAGGAAGGGTTTGAGGGACACTCCATCATTAATGCCTGGGGGTATATCTGCATTTAGTTTAATTATCCATTTTTGTTCAAGTTCTTCCTTATTAATCAAATCTCCCCCCTCTTGGTCCTTCATTAATAACTTCTAGCACGAAAAATTTAAAAACATGATGTATACCTTCCTTCTCAACATGTTTAGCAAGGGCATTGGTTTCTTTAGCAGCTACAATGTTTCTCGTGCTCTAATACACATTCCTTTAACATCCTATTTGTTTTACGTATATAGTAAGCCTTACATATATGACAAAAGCTAAAATATACAACATTTTTCATTCTACAGTCTGAATAAAAACATCATCTATTTTAAATTTTTTCTCAGGATGAACAAGGGTAGTGCATGAAAAAATATATCTACAAGCTGTGCATCTCCTGCATGGATAGGTCCCTTTTTTCTGTGACAAAATTTCATGTCTAGTACTAGATGGTTTATAGCATAGCTGCCTTTTTGAAGATTTCTTATTAATAAAAGAAAAATGTGGTATGGGGTCTATTACACCATTTAATTCTTTTATTGCAGTTAAAATATTCCAAATTTTCTTAAAAATGCTACAAAATACATTTATATCACTAGTAAAAGAAATAGGGAACCGTAATTTAACTTCATTGTCATTTCTATTCCCTGACCGTTGGTCTACTATTTGTTCTGAGAAATAGGGTCGACCCTTCGTTCTTCTTTCGCTTAGTGCATAATTTGCACTAGTATCCACTTCTAATTTACAATAACCTCTGCTAAGAAAATCATCTTTCAACATTTCAGTTGTTTGTATAAGATCTTCATCAAAATTGTGTAGTCTCATATTCCTTAGCATCTGTCCTTTAAGCACTTTTCTACTTACATGCCTTGGGTGCATGCTATTTTTATGTAGTAGACAGTTTTTTTCTTGTTGGTTTTCTATACAAGCATATCCCTATGATATTCATCTCTGATCTTTTAACCATAACATCTAAAAATTCAGTGTTCTCATATGAGTATTTATAGGTAAATTTATTTTATGGGGCAAAACAGAAAAGGAATTGATCGAATTTATTGATTTCTTACACACAACTACATTTTTAAAATGTGACACTTTGATATTTAAAGCAAACTAAAAACTCTATAATGAGAAATGATTTATAAGCAAATTTCAATTAAAAATGTTGAAAAAATGTGCTGCTCTTTGCCAACATTGAAAGTTTGCAGTTTGTTTTAACTTTGTGAGGTTTTATTGTATTGCTATTATACATTATCGTACTACTTATATGCTGGTTTTAAAGTTATTGCTTTACTAATCTTTCTCCATCTTTATATTAAAATTTTCTTATTTTAGTATTATCTTTGACAATATTTAATAAACTTAGTTTATGATTTGCTGGTTTGAATTTCATTGGTTTTGTAAAGTTTTTTGTGATAATTCATTGTAATAAATGTTGGGTTGAGATGAGTTAATCTAAGTCTCTTCTATACTTTCTCCATTTCTGCTGTCCTTACTTTGTGGTAGTTCTCTCAGATTTGCAATATCTGGCCACCTGACAAGCCAATGAAGTACATGTTTCATATATTTCATATGTTTCATAGGTTTTTACTAAAATTACAGCTGAAGGAGAGCATTTATAGGCAGAGCCCATCTAATGAACCTCTCAGTTTAATGGACAAAACCACTCAAGCAGAAGACCACATCAGGGTAGTTCTGGTCAATGCTGTAATTCTAAACAACAATTTGCCAGAATTTGAGGCCATCCTACATATATGGAACAAATTCATATGTGTGTAATTATCAAAGTTTTTTAAACGCTCACAAAGCACTCCAGCTATACCTCAGTTTGGTGTCTACCATACCTTTAGACCCCATTGAAACTGTGGTAGTGTCTCCATATTTTTTAGATAGTGTACTAAATTTAGGCAGATTCCCAGACACACATAACCAAAACTGATTAAGATACAAATAACACTAAATAGAACCAATTATCAGATCCTAGCATGTTACAGGTCTCTCTATGACCCATGAAAGCCATGTAATATTCCTAAATATACTGCATAAACTTCTTATAAGGAAGATCTCCATTATCCTGGATGACTTTAATTATCTCTTGATACACTGGGATATCTGCACCTCAGATGTAGGATATGCCTCCCAAAATTCTTGGCTTCATAAACAAGAATTACCTGGGCAAAATCATAAAAAAAAACAATAGATGTCAATATATTCTTGATCTAGTCCTTGCAAATATAGCATCTGCATGTATCATCCATTGGTTTTGCCATATCATGCTAAAGCTGATCACATACTGGTAATGTTCTCCCTCAAAAATCTCCAAGTCTATAGATGCAAGTATCACAAAATTCAAGTAATTCAAATGCAACAGTCTTCTACACTTCTATGACAAAGTTTCTAAGTTAAAGTTTAGCATTATGATTCAACAAGTTGGTGAGTCAAGTACTTATACAAGCAGATTCTATCCTCATCTAACAGTCCTAGCTAGATATGAATGATGTGGGATGTTTAAGACCAAAGGAGCACAGACATAAACATCTTCTGGCTTTTTCCTGGTTAGCGGTCGCACAGCAGATCACCTGTCCGCTCATGTATGGCAGTGGAGTTTTAAGGTGTCAAGTTGCCAGCCCATTGCCCAACCTTCCACAGAAGGCACACACACTCACACACGCACACACGCACACACGCACACACACACACACACACACACACACACACACACACACACACACACACACACACACACGTCTAGGGCCAATTTAGAGCATCCAATCCACCTACAGCATGTCTTTGGGATGTGGGAGGAAACCAGAGCACCCGGAGGAAACCCACACAACCACAGGGATGACATACAGACTCTGCACAGAAAACTCCCAAGCCGAGGATCAAACCGGAGAACCTCTTGCTGTGAGGTGGCAATGCTAACCACTGCACAAGCGTGGCCACCCATTCAGTAAAGAAAGCTAATCATGCTTAAACATTTGGCAACTTTGAGGACTGATGCTATACAGTTGTATTTCAGGAAGGCAAACAATTGGTTTAGTTCACAAACATAAACTATACAATAAAAAAGTAAACTCCTTAGAGTATACTGCAGAACTGAAGTCCATCTAATTAAGGTTAACATCCAGATGTTAGTAAAGAAACTGAACAATTCTATCAGGAAAATAAAGGCATCCCATGCACTCAGACTAGCACTGGAAGCTAATGACAATTGTATATACTTATTTAGTTATCCCAGGAAAATAAGGTGTGAACACTCAGCATTGCTCAGAACTTATTTAAAATGGCACTATCTATGCTGATCCAGTGGACATTAACAATATGCTGGCAAACAAATTCTGTGCCAGTTTTAGCCCTGAGCTCACATATCCTGAGAATTTCTGACTCCCAATCATCACTAAAGACCATTTACTAAAAGTGGTGTCTGAAATAAAAAATATATCTCCTCCATGAGACTAAGTAATATAGCTGACTGCCTGATAAATACTACTAAACATGCACTGGCAGACCCATTCCTTAATCCTTTCAATTTGATCCTAGCCACTGGCTTTGTCCTCAAAGTCTGTCACACAACTGTTGTGATGCCACTTGACAAGGGTGGTTCCATTACTATCTCTGGGAACTACAGACCTTTTAGTATGATAAGTATATTCGTCATTGCAGCCATGAGGCCACTGTGTGTCATGGGTGTTTTGCCCAGTATTCTAAACTGACCATCAAAAGTTTGGCTTTGTAAAGACAAGAAATTGTTTAATGAATCTGGTTAAATTCTTTGAAGGGGTAACAGAAGCTGTGGACAGTGATGGTCATATTGTCCACACAGTGTACCTCAGTCTAGCCAAGGCATTTAATACCATACCACATACAAACATAATGAACAAGCTAACTGCACTCTCAATTGACCCCTATGTGATGAGGTGGATAACATATTGGATGATAGACAGACCCTATACAGAGAAGGTGGCAGGTGAATCCTCTGAGAGTTTGAAAATGACAAAAGGTGTCCCTCAGGGTTTTGTGCTAGGACCTCTGTTAAATCTCCAAATCACAAATGATGATCTGTGGGTAACCAAGTTTGTGGATGGCAGTAAACCAGGTGTAATCATTTAGTTCTCCTCTGACAAGCAGGCACTCTAGCAGGAGCTTACATTTGTTAGTAATTGGTATACAAAAACATGGATTCAAATTAAATGCTAAAAAGTGTAATACTGTAGAATTTTATAAGCTGTCCTTCCATCCATCATGTATACATAATAGACAACACTTACATCAAAATGAGGATGTTGAAAGAGACCTCACCTTTGATCAACATGTTGCAGTTGTGATAAGGAAGACCTTTTACATAAGAAAGTTGATTTCAAAGGGACTATCATCCAGAACTAAAGAAGTCCTTGCCCTCTTGTATTCGACATTGATTAGGTCCATCATAGAATACAATGCCCCTTTGGAGATGTCTGTCAACAAACTAGGGAGACTTCAGAGGTTGTTAACTAAAAAGATAAAGGGCTTAAAGGACCCAAGCTACAGGAGAGACTGTAAGCACTTCCACTACATTTAGTGTCCTATAAACTCCTTAGGGGAGATCATCAGACATAAAAACTTATGGTATATGAACACACAAATCACAGGACACAAAACACCACTCTCATTTGCATAGGAGGCAAGGTGGCATGGTGTGTCAGAAAGACAGAGGGAGACACAATGTCAGTGACATTTATAGGAGAGGTAATGTACATGGAGCTCTCCCCTATGTGACATATGTCCTGTAAAATTCAATTATGTTCACATGCCTTCCCCAGGGTTATACTCATGTAACATTCCTCCTATGTGTATAGATGGATTTTATGGTTGCCTGCTGTGGGCCTGTCATATTTTGTAAGATTTTATGCTTTGCAGGAACTCCAGGACATTCATGTCAAATGAAATATAGTGCATGAACTGTTCTTTTCAGTGGTCTGTCTTTGACAGCCTATCCTTCAATGATATGTCAGGTGGCAGTTCTCTTAATCCATCTCTCTCTCTGCACAGCATCATTGTATCTCATAGGATCATAGATGTATACTAGGCAAACAATCACTAGGGCCCTTACAAGCCTAGCCATGCAACCCAAATGTGACTCACATATTTGATTTATACAGGGGTGATCTACAGACTGCCTCTGTCCATCACAGACATAGGCACTAGACCAAGGGTGAATTTCTGATTACCCATCTGTTGGTCCAAGTTGCACTTAAATAGGGTTAGGGAGGAACTTGGCTTCACATAAATGGGGAGCCTGTTCCAGAGAATGGGAATTCTCTGAGAAACATAGCTGTCTCTCCAACATGTCCTATTTATGTTGCAAGCAAAATTTAGTTCTTTTGATCTAGTAATTCTGATTCTGTTTGTTTTGGGGATGTGCAAAAGGTTCATCAAAGTAGGGTCCAGGGGTACCTTGTATGCCAGACAAAGATCACCTCTCAGTAGTCTGTATGATGCAGAATAAAGAGACAAAGCTTTGAGGTGATTAACATAAGACATTTAATTCACTCCCTGCATTATTTTAATAAGGACCCTTTGTGGACATTCTAGTTACTGCATGTGTCTGGTCAGGTACATACCAAAGTGGGCATTATACTTTATGATGGGTCTGATGAAGGCTAAGTACAGTGGTATAATGAAACCTTTTTTCATTTGTGGAGATTGGCATGAAGTATACATTTCATACCTTCTCTTTTTTATCCGTTTTCCATTACTCCCTCTCCATTCTTACTCATCATGGCCAGGTTAATTCCTCTTCTTCCATTCTGCTCTGTAGCTGAAATATTTGTATTTCTATCTTTTACCCCTTCTGATCACGCCCTTTCAGTTTGCACTTTTGTTACATTCACTTCCTTTGTTACCTTTTTGCTTGCCTCCATGTCCTTTGCCCCTTCCACTACCCCACCTTGTCACTTTAACCTCTCATATATCTTATGTTTTCCCTAATTTTTAGACTTACATTCTAATGTAGCTTAATTGGTCATCTTCTTTTCCCTTTTCAGTCTCTACCACAAAGCTTTGTATGTACCTCTTGAGTAGTCTATTCCAGACCAGTTCCCATAGATTGTTTGCTTGCTTTGTTTTGTCTTCATGCTCCTAATTCATACAGTACATTCAAAGACAAATACTAGGCTATCAGTCTGCAGACAGAGACAAGTCTAGTTAATAACCAGAGGTGGGAATCAAGTCCTGTACCTTGTATCTGCAAGTTAAAGACCTTGATGTTTATATGAACTCCCACCCCCCATCTTTGACCTCTTCCTCTGTCTTATCATAACATTCATTCACAACCCCTTTTTTCCATTTTGCACATGGAGTTGGGGTGTCACTTCAGCAGTGACAATCATCTAGCACCAAGGTTTACATCACTGGGTGGCTAGCCATGCTGTGGTAGTTCTTCCGCAAACACACTCACTCTCACATGCACACTCACAAATATGACCAATTTAGAGTGTCCAGTCCAGCTACTGCATGTCATTGGAATGTGGGAGGTAACCAGAGTACTCGTAGGAAACCTACACGAACAAAGGGAGGGCATGCAGACCCTACACAGTAGGCACCCCAGTTGAGAATTGAGTGAGAGAACTTCTTGCTATGAGGTGACTGACTGCCTGAATATCTTTTACAGCTGTTTATTGCATTCTTCCCCTTCACATTGTTTACTAAACTACAGAGTGGAATAATGCATGCTGTTTTACAGAGCTTCCACATGGACATCCCTGACTCCTGTTGATTTGGTTAAATCCCATTCAGAATTGCCATTATCAGGGTCTGCAAGAGAAGACTGACTAGCTCATGATTTCAGTCATCTCCACAGCTATCTCTGCTGCAGCTTGCCTTATCCTGACTGCTTCATTTTCCCATAAATCCCAATCTTTTCATAGGTTCATAGGTTCATAGGTGGGTACTAGGCTATTGGCCCTAGGGCCTATACAAGCCTAGCCAAAAAGGTACCCTTTTCCTCCTTCCAGGGTCTTTTATTCTCCCTCTTTGTCTTCTCATCCTTTTTTTCTTGACAAACTTTGTGGTGACACACTGTATTGCTTTAACAGCATTGTCCTTTTTTACTTTCTTATCTGTCGGGGCATTTTCACTGTGTTCTGGTCGCTACTTACTCCCTCATTCCCTTTTAGGGATGGAGTCTTCCTCATCTCTGACCTTGAATGTGATTACCATCTTTCTGTACAGCATTCTTCTCTTCTTTGTCATTCCTTTACAACCTGTTCTCTGGCATCTGGCACCTCATATCCCACCTTGTCTTGTTACTACAACATGTCTTACAGATAGCAGAAGAGTCGACCATCTACTCCTGCATCACAGATTACAGTTCACCTACCTTCATACCTGGACTAATTGTATTCCTTAGTAATGCTCCCATCCATGTTCTGTTATATCCCTGTTAGTTCCTGCATTGTATACTATGCCAGTCTGGTTTATTGCCTGAGTACCTGCCTTGCCTTCTGCTTCTGTGACACTCATCTCCCTCTTTCATGTTTCTGTAAGGGTATAGTCACTGAAATATACATGTCAAGCACAGTGCTAAACACTAATTGCCATTCTGGGTTAAGATAGAGCCTGTGCTTGACATAGTGTTAGTCTCTCTGTTGGTACTCTCACCTTTGCCACACTCTTGCCCTGAGCCAAAACACCAGGTATTCATTCCAATTTCTAATTCCTTACATCCTCAGTATGCGGGCAGATGGCACTGGCATCCATTCTAATAATGCCATCTCTCTGCAAATTCCATTGCAATTCTTACTGCCATCAAAGATGTGTTCTCTGAAAAGTTTTTTCCTGCCTACATGCACCATATATGTGTATTCACCCCTCTCTCTCGGTCTCTCTTCATTACTATATTACTCATCTCCTCTCATATCCTACAGACTCTACCAAGATTACTTTCACTGTAACCTCACCTCTCCCTCATCCTTTGTCAAGGGTCTTAATTTCCTTGATAACTGAGACTCAATGCACCAGATCCCTCTCCTCTGACCCCCGCTACTTCTCCTTTCATTTCATTAATTTGTATAGGTTCATAAGTTAGTAATAGGCTAGCTGCCCCTGTGGGACATTTTAAGCCAAGCCACATTCCCTTAAAGGTGAGATTCAAACCCTATACCTTGTGTCTGTGAGTTAAACACCTTAACCATTAAGCCAGTCCCTGATCTATAAAGAAAGTTCATAGGTAATTGCCAGCCTAATGACCATGGGGGCCTTATAGATCTAGCCATGCTTCCAAATTGTGACAATCAAACCGTGTACTTTCTGTTTCTGAGGTAAATAAGTTAACCATTATGCCAACCCCAACCGTCTATAGGTCACCGTGACTCCTATTTGCAACATTCTCCCTTCTGTTTCACTGTCTCCTACAGTCCTTACTGCAGTGCCAGTTATTTCTCTCTCTCTCTCTCTCTCTCTCTTTCTCTGCAGTGAACATGAACAAATTCTCATATTTTAGTCATCCTACAAGCCCCTCCCACTGTTATATTTCTCCTTTTATCAGATTCAGTCCCTTCTGTCTCTTTCTGCTTTTCCCACCTTCCTCGTCTCCTTTTAGCCTGGCCATCCATTCTTTTCCTTTTCTCCTTAGTAGCATTTTTCTGTCTATTTAACACTATACTGTCCCACTAGATGAGTGCCTTTCTTTTACTATATCTTTCTTTCTTTCTTTTTATGTGGCAGCTTCGTCTGTGACTGCCTTCCCTTCATCACTTCTCATTGCTGTGTGCCACTGTCCTTCTACCTTGGCTTCCTTTAGTTGGTGCTTTCACCTTTTCTTTTCATCTTACTTTCTTCTGCAGCACCTGTTTTGCTCCTCTGCCCAGTTCTCTCTATTTATCCTATTATTTGCTTGCTTCTTCAGCGTATTTCCTATGCTGTCATGTATCCTGAACTCCTGTTGTCACATCTTTTCTAGTCCCACTTTGCAATTTTTAACTGGCTAGCTATTCTTCTACCCCCTCTTTCTCCTCTAGTCTTCTCTAGAGTTCTCCCATTCTCCAGATGAACCTGCATTTTTTATCACTCCACCTACCACAGCTTCCTGAACCAAGCCTTTGCTGTAGCTGTTGAGTGCCTAACCTCTCTCTCTTGCTCATCCTTCCTGTCCATCTTGATTGTTCCTTCCATCTTGTTCCATTTTGAATCTGTCTCTTTCCCCTTTCTCTCTCAATGTTAGCACTTAGCTAGCTATCTTTGTCTCAAGTGTCCTCACTGATCTCTTTAACAAATATCAGACTAGGTAGCAAGTCAATGGGTATTTAATCACTAGAGGCAAGTTGTGAACCCCAAATCTAGCTTGATAATATATCATATCACCCCAAACAAAGGACTAAACCATGCCAATACTTATTTATTCGATGTAAAGTGCCCTACTTGTTTGCTTGTTTCTTTATTAACTGGGTAGTCAAACTGTTTTGGGGCCTTTTTTAGCTAAGGTCAAGGCCAAAGTGCTAAAACAAAATATATACACATTCCACTCTGTGGCACAAAGAAATAAAGCTTAAATTTTGCTACAGGCAGCCTACGGATGAGGAGTAGCTCTGTTGCTTGTTTGCTATTGCCAGTTTGCCCATGGGATGTAGTTCTGGCTTGTTACAATGGTGACACCTGACAAGGGCACCTGATGTTGCCCAATGGAGTTTGAGCAAGGTGAGCCTGCACTGTCATGGTGCCTGTCACCAGTAAAATCAAGGGGAATTCAGAATGAGGAGGCATTTTTCTCCTCATGAGTCAACATTAGTGGATTGGGAGAAGCTGCTAAGGTGGAAGGGTCTCCTAATGGAAAGAGGATATGCCCCCAGGACCAGCACACTGACCCACTGTCTGCCACCTGACTGTCACTGAGGAATAGATGTCCTGATTTGTGTTCCTTGGAGGGAATGAATGGACTGTAGTGGTTTTGCCTAGCCTGGGGATGCCCATCTTTCATTTGCCTTGAATGAACGGCCTGACTGGCTGTCAGTAAAGGAGTCACTGGGGAATGTCTGAGGAGGAACAAAAAAAAATTCTAACATTTACAGCTTAAGTCAGTTTTAATTATGCTAATGCATTGTTGATGCAATAAAAGGATGGCAACTTACAAAGCAATAAATCTAGGCCAGTCATAATGAAGCTAGAAATGAGGAAATGGCCCAACTGGGCATTCCAAGACTTGGAGAAAACATACAATAAGATCCCAAAAAACTGACTTGGGCAGTCCTGCTGTTGTTCAAAGGTCCAGAAACATTGGTAGAATTAGAGGTAGCTATGCGCAAGGACCCAATGACTCAAGTATGACAGTGTTTGGTCTTACAGAGAGGTTCCCATTGAGAGTGGGTGTACATCAGAGTTTAGCTCTGAACCCACAGGTTGGAGGGGACAGATCAATAAAGTTGTTGTATGCAGACAATGTGCCCTTACAGGCAGACTCTGAGCAAGAACGTCAGCAAAGGTTAGGGGGATGGAATACAAAACTGATGGCACACAAGATGGAACTGAGCACTGGTAAGACAAATGTAATGGTAGCAAATTGGTTAATCAGAGAAGATGAACACTGAGACGGATGGGAAAGCAGTGGAACAGGCTTACAGCTTTAAGTATCTGGTTGGGGTGGTTGAAGAGAAGGGAAGTCTGAATGAGGAGGTCAAAGCTAATATCAGATGGGCTGTACCCAACTGGCACAGTGTCATGGGTAGTGTATGACAGAAGAATGTCAAAGAAGCTGCAATGTAAGGTGTACAAAACAGTAATGTGACCAGTACTACTGTATGGTACAGAAACCTGGCCAGTAAAGGCAGAACAGTTGAGAAAGCTAGAGGTGATGGAGATGAAGAGCCCAGAATAGGTGGTAGGATGCACACTGTGAGATGGCAAAGAAATGAGGGCATAAGACAGAAGTCAAAGCAGCTCCAATTGCAGAAAAAGTCAAAGAGAACAGATTTCAGTGTTTCAGGCACATGTGCAGGAAAGCAGAAGCAATCTGGTGAGGAAGATTTGGGACAGACATTAAGAAGGCAAGAGAAAATGAGGGCATCCAGCAAAGAGGTGGCTGTATTGTTTGAGAGAAGACCTGTGACAGTCAGGCATGAGTGTCGAAGAATTAGGAGACTAGCACTGAACAGGGAGAGATGGCAACAAGTGACATGACACCCCGATCTCATATAAAAAAAGAAAGAAAGTACCCTATGATTATATCTACTCATTTTTATGTGTATTTGACCCAATGATATCTGCTATATAATAAGAAAATGCTGAAGAACAGAACAATGCAGGAGGGAGCAATGAACCTGACTAAAGACATTAGAATAGCAGTATATGTATTCATTTTCTAGATGTAACTTAGATGTTTTCTAAAATCCCTAGTGTGTTTATATTTTATATGTTTTATGGAATGTTGCTCCACTTTGTGGGAGCAGTTTTGGAAAATGCACTTTCTATCTGTGATAGAGCAGATGCAGGCCTTTATAATCTAATTTCTTTCCAAATTCATGGATCTGTAAGTAGTAAAACAATTAATACTTATGCTTATTCTGTTTGATACCGAACACAAACATTATTGCCTTTAAGCTCATGTCAAAAAATCAAAAGTCAAAACAAAAAATACCTACATCTATATTGTAGTGATATGTCTTAGCTATATACTACTATGTATCAAGACCACTGGTTCAGACCTAAAAGTATTCTATTCTCTAGTGCCTCAGTACACAATCTTCCAGGAGTTACAAAATTCAGCTAAAAATATACTACCTTTTATACAAAAAACACAAACTCAATCAAGCAATAATACAATCAAACAATTAAATAAAATACTTCCAATTAACCTCTCCATTCAGTCCCATAGGGCCCAAAGTATTATATTTAAGAATAAAGACAGACTCTTTGTATAACAGTTTTTCTTTCAAAAGAATTAAATCATCATTTTCAACAAGTACTTGCTCTAAAATACAACCTTGAAGCATAGAAAAATCACTGCCATATACATCTCTGAAATGGCATGCCAAAATATTGTCTTCCTTTTGATTTTTTATGTCCCTGGTTCTATTAACCTCACTTTAAAATTTATTTTTGTTTCACCAATATAAAAGAGACCACATGGGCATCTTAAGGCATAAATAATCCCCTTGCTGTTACATGAATAACGTCCCCTTGGTACATATTTGATTTTATTCATATATTCAAAGGAAGATATTATATATTTGCAAATGTATTTATTTTTTTATTTGCATTTGTTAACCGGGTTAGTCCAGCTGGGTAAGAATTACTCTTTTTCAGTGGAGACCCAAGGGGAAAAGCCCCAAACAGACATACAAATACATACGAATAGAGACAAATTAACAATATTACAGAGGAAAACAATATTATGGGTACAATGGATAAGAAAAACAAACAATGAAAGTTTGAGAATATGAGTAAGGTAGGCCAGAGGCATGCATGCAAAATATTTATGAAAAGGTGTTATGAGCAAGATCTCTAAATTAAGTTAAAGTAGGCAAAGAAATGATGATTTAGGTGTGGATAAAGTGCCCATAGATGTTGGACAAAGTTACTTTTTGGTAAGAGAAAATTTCCATGAATAAGCATGTCTTTTAAACCTCTTCCCCATTTGTATGACATCATAAGGTGCTTACTCAAACTTTTACTGAAATCCCCATCTTTGTGGAGAAAATTCCAGTAATATCTGACAGCACTACTAACGTTTTCACTTTGAATGTTATATGTGATAACAAAATACAACTGTTCATTCTTGTTTTCACCATTCTCTCTATACTATAATACTATATAGCCTCCAGCTATCACACAAGACCAAGACCCAAAAGTGCCATCAAAAGCTAAAACTGCTGCATTGATGGGTCCTGACAATATCCTTGGATGCATCTTAAATGGCATGAAGCATGATTTAGCCACACCCCTAACAAAATTGTTCAATTCAACTTCCACACAGGTTTTGTACCATTTGAATGGAGAACTGCTGCAATTATTTCCCTGCATAAGAGAAGACCTTCCACAGACCGAGGCAACTATAGACATATGAGTCTGACCAGCATCATATGCAAAGCCATGGACAGACTTATCATGGAACTAATCAGTCAGAACATAGTGAACCTCCAAACTTTGGATCCATCTCAGTTTGGATTGGTCAAGAGCAGCTTATGCTTACTCAGCCTAATGGATTTTTTGAAAAGGTCTCCAAAGCAGTGGATGAAGGCCAAATGGTACACACAGCATACCTCAACTTAGCCAAAGCTTTTGACACAATCCTTCACTCAGGCATATTAGAAAAGCTAAATAAACCGGGTATAAACCCCTATGTCACATGGTGGATTGCCAACTGGCTCACAGATAGGCTGCAGGAAATCAAAATTGGAAGTTATTTCTACAAAGTGACTCATCGCCAGTGGAGCCTCCCCATGGTTCTGTGCTGGGACCCCTCTTATTTGACATGCACTTTTCTGAAGAAAAATCCAATAACAAAGGGCTGTGTCTGTCTAAGTTTGCAGAAATGACTTAACCACTCTGCTGGAAGGTTTGTCCCCAGTAAATAACTGGAGCCAAAATCATGGACTGAAACTAAATGCCAAAATATGCATTATTGTATCCTTTGGGAAGTCATCTACCCTAATGAACTACCACAGTGACAATATGCCTCTAAGAGTTGACCCAGTTGTTTAGGATTTGGGAATTTATGTGGACACTGACCTAAGTTTTGATCAACATATGTCCATTGCTGTAAGAATGTTCTATATTGCATAGCTTATAAACAAAGGGATTGGGTCTAGATATAGGGATGTAATTGTTCCCCTTTACTCAGCCATCATTGGGTCAATCATTGACTATAATGACCCCTTTGGCATGTATCTGTCTAGACACATGTAACAACTGGAATGGCCGCAAAGATACCTTACTAAAAGGATACAAGGCCTAAACAACATTTCCTACGTGGACCAGCTTAAAGCTCTGTCACTATACTCAATCTGTCACTATGCCCACCCCCACATAAAGTCTGAAGCATTTGTAGTGACAAACTGAAGAGGAGGTGGAAGGGAGACCTTACTTGTTAGATAACTGGTCTACCCACTATATAACCTCCCTTCCTTCAACCACCAAGATAAGGAACTGAATAGATGAAGGCTGTAGATGCTGAGCCTAGACTGACCTGACGTACCATTGGATTTTTCTCATGTGAAGCCTGCACAGAGAAATTGTAACAACCAAAGAAGCCATGCACTTAAGAATCTCAAGAAATTACATGGCAGATGCCTGATTTTGATTGGCAAAATTCAGAAAAAACTTGGAATATCTGCTTTGTCTGGAGGAAGAAAGGCTCTTTCCAGGGCAGGATCTAACAGACATCTCAGGAACACAATTTTGTGAGAAGGGATGAGAGAAGACTTCTGTAATTTCACATAAATACCCAGACTGAGTATAAGATTCTGAACACTTGCTAAGGACTCCTGACAGTTGGAAACATTTTGCAAATATCAGACAATTATCTGAGTATAGAAAATGTGAAATTCTTGAAGTCTGCAGTAAGCAATTATTGGAGCCAGGCACTTTGTAAATACCATTGGAGCAGTTAACAGTCCAAAAGTTATGATAGAGAATTGATAATGTGAAATAGATACAGAAAATTGTAAGAAATGTCCCAGATGCTTGCCAATACGAATGTGACCAAAGAGTCCTCTTTTAAGTTTAGCTTTGACACAGAAGGAGAAAATCGAAAGTAGAGTCTGAAAGGATAACATTTTGATCCTTGGGATCTTGAAAAAAAGACTAAGAAAGGAGAGATCTAGCATAGGCCTCCAAATCCCTTCTTTCGTTGGCACCAGAAAAATCAGTGAATAAAAACATTTGCCTATCTAGCAGACAAGCACTGGTTCTATGACTGGCTATTGTAACATTTGTTTCAAACCCAATGGGAACAGGAATAATCAGTTTAATGGGCAAAGGGAATTCCCTATGAAAGGAAGGAATTCCATTGCAGTCTGTGCCCCTATTGAATGACTTTGAGAACCCATTTGTCTGAAATAATCTGATGCCACATAAGAAGATATAGACAGAGAGCTGAAGAGATTGCCAGGTAGAAGTGTGTGTGTGCGTGTGTGTGTGTGTGGGTGGAGGGTGAGGATGGGTGGGTTGAAGAGGCCAATAGGCATTCTGACTTCTTGGACTGTCCCTGATTTTGATTAGCATTATATATTTTTTTGAAACCTCCTTGCCAAAGCTTATTAAAATCTTATGTGGGGGAACCTTGCTGCTTAAATTCTTTTTCTGAAAAAGTGAGGATATGGAAGGAGAATTTTTATACGCTTTAAAAAAGGTCACTTGATTTGGATTACCACTTATATCGACTTTTCCCTTTCATCAAACCTCTTAATCACCATAGCCACAGAAGGGAAGAATTTAAATTAAAATCTCAGTTTTAACATCTTCAGAAAGCTTTTAAAATTATAGCCAAGCAAAACTTTCTCTCGACTGACTGTGAAGCAGCAACTCTGGAGACAGAATCAGCAGAATCTTAAGAACACTTTGAGACATGTTTAATTACTTGAGATGCAGATACAAAACAGGCATTTAAAAATTTTCTCACCACAAAAGCGTGAAGGTTAACAGTTAACTTGTTCATGGTCTTAAAATAACAGAAACAACAACTTTAATGAGAGTCTTGCGGTTGCATATTAAAGTGAAAGAAGAATACACTTTCTTCATAAATCTGTCAAATGTTTTCCCATGCTAGTCAGAGGGAATGAGATGAACATTTGCAATCTGTCTAGCAGAAGCAGTTTTGGTTATGGAAATCATTGCAAGATCTGTGTTAGGATTAATAAATAAGTATTTGTGAGTCTGAGGTACCCTTTATAACCTGTGAGACTTCATAAGGTCAAGACGTTGGCTATTGGGTAGGCTAAAAGCTGTGAGAAAGCATTCTCTAAAGCATATAAAACAGGAAGAACGGATAGATACTTAGTTTAACAAATCATAATACGTTTGCTGGGTTTATGGATTTCATTCTGATTGTACTGAAAATCTCCTATAATTTTAAATAAAGTTTCAGAAGTTTCAAAAGATTTAGGTTGAGAAGAAAATACTGAAGTGTAGCATTCTCCCTCCAATTCCTGCTCTTCTGACTGAAAATCAGAAAGTGAAGGAACATGTTTTTCTTCATTTCCTGAAGAGGTAGTTGGAAAAGTAAAAGCAGAAATTAATTCTCTAAAAAAAATCTCAGAAAATATTCTCTGTCCAGAGACATAGAAAAATGAGAAGCCATGTTTTCTTTTCCTTGGAAACTCCCTGGTAAAAGACCAAACCAAAGCAGGCATACTGTCCCAAGGTTCAAAGATTTTTTTCCAGGTATATGGTAGATCTTCACCCACCCCTTCCTCCGAGACTGACAAAAGTGGATCTCCTTTACCAATGCAGGGCAAACCTGCAGCCACAGAGAGCATTTCAATCCCCATGTACTTAGGTGCTATACCACAGGAACCGGGAGAAATAATGAGTAGTCCGAGGAATCAAATCTGGACAAAGCAAAGTCACCCATCCTTGGCTAAGGCACAAAAGGAGCTGGCCTAACACCCAAAGATTCCCTGACAACTTTCTTCTTGCTGATGGGGGAAAGAAGAACTGAGGAGAGCTGTAAATGTTCCACAGATTCAGCAGAGAAGGAAGCACTGAAGACGTTTATTGGAGCCTAAGACTGTCAGTAAAGTTTATAACAGCAAAAAGATGGTTTTGAGGTAAAAAAAAACACAGACAGTCCTGAAACACACAATTTCCTGCCTCTAACATGTAAAATACATAAACATATTTAGATAAATGTCAAAGAATTGATTTTTATGCAGTTTGTTCACAGAAACATTCACATTACATAATCCCCTGCTATACTGAGACAATCCTAGACATACAAGTTTCCTAGCTGGAAAAAAGAAATTCATTAAAAAAACAAGTTTTCCTCAGAAAAAAAAATAATTTTGTGGAAGGTTTTCTCCAACAGAGTACCTGTCTACCTTGCCCTGAAAGATTACTAGACAATCTTCAGTTTTACAACCCCCTCCAAAGGATCACACTTATCAGTAAGAAAGCTCTGAAGATTTTGGGGCTCTGTTTTCTTATATGGTGCTCTGCTTGGTCTTCTCACAGTTAGAGACCTTGCAGTGTGCCCGCCCTTTAGCTTTGGAAAAGCTTACTGGTTGGTGGGGATAAGACTCTAAATAACTTAGGGTACTGCAACAGTGAAGAAATGTTGAACATCATAAGGGAATCCCTCAGAAGACTACATCTAATCATAAGATCAAGGTTTGAAGGAGAAAAAGCTTTCATATGGCCTTTGACATATTGCTTGGTAAAGAGGTCTTGCCTTCTATATTGTCCTTTTACCCTTCTTAAGTTGTTCTATTAAAAAAAAAAAAAACAGAGACATGCACTCTCCTTTTGACCTTTATGTAGGTGATTAAAGAAGGCATCCTACATAAAGGAATCAATAAGTTACACTACTTGCTTTAAGGGGAAAGGAGGCCACAGTTACCTTCTCAGGACAGATTTATTTATATACCCGATGAAGAAAATAATGTCGTCTTAGACTCGGGAAGTATAAAAAAATGTCCTACTACTCTTTCCAGGGAATTTAAGCTTCCCTTTACAGACCCCTAAGGCTACTCTTATACTGGTATAATATTGTCAAATAAGTCTATCACATTCAAGGGCTATCTTAACATCTAATAGCTGCTGTGCCCTTTGGTTTCCCAACACTTGGTCATGTGTCTTTCATTTATGTCATATTTTATTGACTTTTTGCATATAGTTATATTGACTTCTATTTTAAAATGTAGTTTTATCAGATTTAAGGAGTTGGTCTTATGTGATTTAAGTTTACATTTTGGTTGGTAATGGTGTTTGTTTTTTATACTTTAATTAGGTATATTTATGATTGCATTTCACCAAATGTAAAATTACTTTGTCTTTGCTTGAGTCGAATTTGTTCTGATTATTTTTTAATGTTTTTCTGTTTTTATGACGTGGATTGTGGATTGTTATTTCTGTTTTAGAGGTTCATTGCTAGCAGGAGGTTACTGTGCACCATGGTTTACTGTTTCTTATCACCCTAACTGTTGTGCAGCTGCAGAGTTAGCATTTTTAAGTAATGGAGGTGTGAGAAGAGATTTAGGAGGACCTGCTTTGTTTATTCGTGTTTATTTTTATTTGGTTTCATGAATCACTTTTTGATATGTAATTGTCGATGATGTGTTCTTCATTTTAGTTGATGTGTTCTTCATTTTAAAATTATTAATTCAACTGTAGAAGTGTGCCTTTCCTTAGCAGCTTGGCTAGTTTGACTAAAAGAATGAAGTAGTTGTATGCATGTGGTGCAGCGGTAGCATTGTCGCCTCACAGCAAGAGGTTCTCCTGTTCGATTCTCGGCTGGAGTGCCTTCTGTGTGGAGTCTGCATGTCTTCCCCATGGTCGAGTGGCATTTGAAAGACATGCATGAATGGCGTGCCTTTGTTAAAGGTTGGGCGTCAAACTGGCACCTCAGCACTGTGGAAATCTACTGCCAATCATTACCGGACCGGAGTTTCGCTGTGGCGACCCCTAACCGGGAAAAAAAACGAAAGAAAAACAACAATGCATGTTCAAGTTGCTTTTTTATGAGTACTTTTCAAGTCAGAAGACTCAATAAATAAAACATAGTGAACAATAAATAATACACAATGACGGCATCTAAACTCCATGAGGGCTGTTTTGCAACTGATTTCTTTAGAACTTCTCTGTACTATATGACATGATGACATGCTAATCATTGCAGGTAGCTCATTAGCATTTAAATGTTCATAGCACCAGCTAACATCTCCCTTTTTACTGTGCGTGTGCATGTGAGTGTGTGTGGTAACATGCATTTTGCTGCACTTAACACACAAAAGTAGCTCTTAGTGTATACTATGGATATCATTGACTAATTACTTCAAATATACTTAAAAAAATAATTTTGACAATCTATACTTTTATTCCTTAGAATTTTTTATAAAGCTGGAACAATACATATACCTGACTGACTACTTCATTGGTTTACCATATCTGGAGAATTTAAATGGATTACTTGCCTGGATATCTGTTTTCCTGTTCTGTAATTACTTGCATGGATATCTGGTTTCCTTTTTATGGACAATTCTTGTTATACCACAGCTTCATTTGCAGACATAACTTCCAACAGTCTCACTGTACTAACCATTGTGGTTTTTACAGTCTCTCTTTTCTTGCCAAAGGAATGGTTGTGAGATTTCTGGTTGGTAATGTTCCTCAAACTTTGATTTCAATGTACATGACTTATAGAAATGTCTGCAGTCTCTTCTGTGTACCTTAAAATGTATCACATATACAGGATCTCAGTTTGCCTGCTTTGCAGATACGACATCTCAAGGTTACAGACTTTATTATTGCTTTTGGATTCTTAGTTTGCTGCAACCTGCAAATTAGTTAGTCTCCTGCATTTTTTTGTCTTAGAGTTATTTTTCTCTACAATTATTTAACATTGTCTATTTTATGGCATCTGCAATCTAAGTTGTTTTTCAGCCTTCTGCCTACCAGCAGCTGAACTTGTGTAAGACTAACATCCTGCAGTGGAATATTCTTATCTTCCAAAACAGTAAAATAACAAGCTTCATGTAAATTTTGCTATAGCACCTTCTCAAGATTGTTTTTTTGTTACTTGGATTACTCTTTCCACTTGTTCATTGGATAGAGGACACCGTTCACTGGATGTCATACTTCTGAATTCCAAATCCTGACTTTTATATATTACAGATCACTGTGAGTTATAACAATTTTCACAATCCTTTGTTCCAAAAAATCTAGACTTTAACACACTACCAGCACTTGTAGCTCTGTCTATCAGTTTGATTATTTCATGGAACGATACATGGCTTCTATGAACTAGAACAAATTTGTGTACTGTCAGCTCCGTGGACAATCAAGAAATATGCATGCTAACATTTGTGCTAAGGAATACTGGCATGACATACATTACAGGTGGCACAACACTGTAGTACTTGTTTTACCTAAGATGAAATATCAGGCCAGAACATATATCGTGTTCTTTCTATGAACCCTTCCCAGATGTGATTCATGCATCATTTAAAGTATGTGCTTTCTTATTTGATTGTGAACTAATACATTTTGTCATCTTTGAATTTTAAGACACAACTTATTTTTTTTCTGTGAAAAAAAATAAGACTGCAATCTGCCCTTTCTTGTGATTTTGGCTCAAGCCTTCCTATTAATAACATTTACAGTAGATGCATTTCCACATCAGCATCCATGCAGCTTTGAAATACTTTTACTTTTTGTTCCATTATCAGCGGCAATGACATTACTAAAATTCTTCTTACAGCTTTTTTCTATCTGTGCATATCTGTTTTGCACTTCTGTAAGTGATGTGGATCCACAGGCAACTTGCATTTGTACTGATTTACATGATCTGAGTAGGAGAGACTAAGAAGACAATTACCTATTTGTTACAGTTGAAGGCATGGTGACAAGAATGCTAAATGCGATTTTCTCCAGTATTAGATCCAAACTAGAGTTTATGATAGATAAACAAGCTGAACAAAGTTCCAAGCTGTGTACGACAGTTTATCTAGTAGTGTGGACACATAAATGTGCACATAATGAAGAGTCCCATATAATTTCTGAGTAGTTTAAGACAGCTTAATTTCAAGTTTAAAAAACAAATATAAAATCAGACTGATATGTTTGAAATACATGGATCCTGTTCTTTCATCAGGGGTTTGAATCCTGGATGAGAAAAAAAATAAAGCAGTTGTGGAAATGGCAAAATCATTGCTATCTCTCAAGTTTAAATCTAGTATCTCTGACATAACTATGCCTCTGGAACAGCTGTTAAAGCAAGAACCAGCAACCAAGGTAATGGTGCTATGAATAGGAAAATAATTGAAGTGTTCATGAAATTAGTTTCAAATGTCTCAACAATACTGCTCTGAATTTTACTTCCTTGGATAGATGCATTGCGGCACCTGTACTAGTCTGTTGTAAACTTATGGCAGGTTTATAACTAAACCCATATGATGGAAATAACACATCAACAAACTCTAAAATAGTAGTTGCAATCCTACAAGAAAACAGTCCAGTTGCTTCTGAGTTTATAAGTTCATATATTCATAGGTTGTTACTAAGCTTATGGCAAAAGGAGACCAAAAAAAAGCTCAGCCATGTCAGATAATATTGCTGGGTATCCCGGGATATAAGGTCGCTTGTGTCATTGTTTATTAATACATCCCAAAGTTTTGAAAATAATGCCAGTGAGATTAATAGGCCGGCAATTTCCAGGGTCAGTAGAAGGACCACCTTTATGCAAAGGCATCACAACTGTCATTCTCCACTCCCTGGGGACATAATCAGTGGAGACTTAAGATGAAGAGTTGATGGAGGAGTTTTGCTAAGTGTGACTTTACACTTCTCAACAGGTATTCAGGGATATTGTCAGAACCCATAGAAGTAGTGTTTTTAATTTTGGAAAGTGCCAGAATGATTTGGTTCAAATTCTTCTCAGGAGGAGGGGTGAGAGGAGGAGTAGAAGGTAAAGAGGGGAGGATGGGTGGAGAAACATTGGAAGATAATTTGTCTGTAAAAATATTAGCAATATCCTTGGGGTCAGAGAAAGTGGAACCATTGGAGACAAGTTCAGTACAGAACTATAGGCTACTTCTAAACTTCTTAATATAACTGAAAAAGGTCATATGGTGACCTTATATTTCCTAATGGTAAGTGTGAGAGCTTACTCGTCAGTTTTATAATGGTGACGTAGGCATCTTTTAGTGATGGTCAGCAGCTTTTTCTTTTTCTTTTAGACTTTGTTAAAGTGGTAATTCCACCATATGGCCTTAGTTATAAACTTGCCATTAAGCTTACACCAGACTAGTATGGATGCCTCGATGCATCTATTCAAGAAGGAGTAAAATTCAAAGCAGCAGACAGCAGCTTCAGTTACAAGATGTACTGGGGACCTGTAGCATTAGGAATTGCCAGTAAGATAACTAAATAATAAATAATATGTTTTAGAGTAATCCCTGAATGCAGATGAGTTAATGAGGACCATGAAGCAGAATATCACAACAAGATGGTCAAATTTAACTAGGAAGGGGGAAACAAGTAGAATGGTGCAATTGTGAGAAATGGCTGTTAAAACAATGTTAAGAACATTAATGTCTCTGGTGGGCAGGGGCAATTTGGTCATGTGAATTGGCATTTACAAGTTTTAGAAATCTCTGGGCAAATTTGTTCTTAGTAGTAAATGTTTGCCACTTTATGTGTGGATAGCTAAGTTGCTCATAAGAAAGGTATTTGGTTTGAATGCTGACTTTTCTAGTGGTTATGTTATTATGCATTCTCTGAATGGGTCATAGATGAGGATCTATAATAAGATTTAACATGATAACTGATTTTATTCAGTGTAACCAGGACTTCATCCAGTCCCAGGTTTGTATCATGTAGAATGTGGTGAAAAACAATGTAGTTATAAATAAATTAATAGAGATACTTCCCCACTATTGTTGGTGGATATGAATGCATAGTTAAGTATCAGAGCCAGATCATGGCCAAATGAGGCCCTAAGCAGGGTAATAGATTGGGGCCCCCCAAAAGCAGTCCCTCCTGCATCAACCCTCTAACCCCCTCTCCCCCCTTGCAGCAGCCATCTCTCCAGCCATTCCAGTGTTCCATTACTTGGCTATTTCTCCTCATTTACCATAAACACTGTTCAAACCTGTCAGTGTGCATACTGTTTTCTTATTTACTTCTACAATGATTACAGATATTGAAATAAAAGTGTAAATTAACATTTTATAGCACAAACAAAACACAACACAGCCACCAAACCTCTCAAGCTCACTTGTCCTGTATCATATATATATATAGGAAACTCCCAGATATGCTCAGAACTAGTTCAAAATGATGTGAAGATTACTGATCCTACAGACATTGCCAACATACTGGCTGACAGGTTCAGTGCAAACCAAGTGAGAACTGCTAACTCAATGAGGAATTAAACCCACAGCTAGGACAGATGTTTAATCAAGCCTTATGTACAGCCTAATTGAAAAACTCATCAGCTTAAATGTTAACCCATACATCCGCCATGTCAGACTCAAAGCCCTGTCACAGTGTGGTGTACCAGGGCTCAGTCCTGATAACTGGTGCCAGAGCCATGGCCTAAAGTTAAATGCGTTACCCCTAGCTACCAAAATAGGTGCAATCCACTGAGCACAGAAGGACCCAGGTTGATAGTAGTCTGTCATTCAACACCCATGTAGCTAAAGTAGTTAGGAAGACCTTCTACATTGCAGACCAATGATTGAGTACAATGTCCCATTCGAATGTATCTGACCCGACACTTGCAGCAGCTGGAGAGGCCACAAAAGTTCCTCACCAAAAGGATAACGGTCTCAAAACATCCGTCCTATGCTGCCCGACTGAAAGAACTCAGCTCTATTTCATTCGCCCCTACCTGCTCAGAGAGGTGACCTGTCAAACCCAGATTTGATGAATATGCTTCACCTCAAAAATCTAGATCCGAGACTTAAAGATTCATCACCCAAAGACTCTATGCTGTGGAATAAAATCCTTGTTCAAGAGAAATCTTGACCAATGGATGGGAGATGGATTACCTCAGTGTCACTGCTCGACAGAGGCACAGCAAAATAATGGGTATAGTTAGATAGCCTAGTATGAACCTATGAACCTATGAACCTATGTCCAAAATTCCAACAAAAACAACAAGATTCGGAGACAGCTGCAGGATCCAGTACAAAAAGTATAAGAGACACAAGCGCTTTTGTGGGTAACCCCACTTCACCAGATGTCAATATAAAATAGCATTAATTCTACCCCCTTCTTATATACATACCCCTCTAAGCTCACGTGACTTAAAAGTTAATTCATATCTTACAATTAAAGTACTCATTCCCACATTAAAACATTAAAAAAGAAATAACTTATACATATCAACTAAAACATTTAACACCCACATTTTAATTCACAAAAAATATTTAAAACAATATAGCACAAAAATAAATAGATCATCTAAAGAGTTGTCTAGATTTTAACTTGGGTCGCAGGGGACATATTCATTCAACCCATGGTCCATATCCCGCCCTCAGTCAAACTATCCACTTAGCCTCCAGTTCCTTTGTGACATTACGTAAATCACCACCCCTGATATTCTCATAAGTTTTCCCTGTAGCTAAGAACTTAAAACTGTATCTAGGGTTAGTATTATTAACATGTTTTGCTAATGCATTAACCTTATTTTTCTTATTAATAGCATATATATGCTCACGTATCCTTTCTTTGACAGATTGGTCAGTCTACCCTACATACAACTTGTGACATTCTATACAATGGGCTAAATATACAATGTGTCCACTATCACATGTAGCTGAAACCTTAAATTTGAATGTCTTCTCCTGATCTGGATGCTCAAATCTCAAACTACTGTCAATATACTTACAATACGAGCACCTTCCACATTTTAGTCCCTTTTACTATATTTAATGTCTTATTCTCCTGATTATTATATACCTTAGAGTAACATAACTGTCTCTTTAGGGACTTATTGTTCTTTAGAGAAAAACTGGGCAGTGCATCTATCAGTTCTTTAATATCTTTATCTGTCTTTACTATGTCCCAGTGTTTCCTAACTATATTCATATAAACTTGTACATCACTAGAGTACTAAAAAGGTACTCTGACCTTTCCACTATTCTGGTTGCTCTTTGAACATGAGTTCCCTTCATCACTTTTCTTTGAAAAATAGGGTTTAGCTTTCCAATCTCTTACTCTACTAACCTCTCTTACACTAGCCTCTATCTCTTGTTCATCATACCCTCTATGTTTTAATTCGCCACTGACTTTCTCAGACTGTTGACGAAAGTCTTCATCTAGAACATTCAGTCTTGAAGCCCTATATACTTGATTGTGCATAACATTTCTAAAAATATAGGGTGGGTGCATACTATCCTTTGCAAGGAGATCATTTACATAACACTTTTTCCTGTACTGCCTAGTGATGATGTGACCATATTCATTCTTCTCTATACTTACATCCAAAAAGTTGACACTCTTAGTTGAATAAGTAGACGTAAAACGTAAAAAAGTTGTATTATGATTAATATAGTGTACAAATTCATCTAACTCATCTACAGGCCTTTTCCAGAGGATAAAAATATAATCCACAAATCTTCTAAAGAAATATATCCGCTCATGAAAGGGTCCTTGTAATACAAAATTGATTTCCCAGACAGCCGTAACAGCATTGGTGTAGCTATTGGCACATTAGGTGCCCATAGCTATGCCATTTGACTGCCAATGTAGGTCTTGTCTGAACAAAAACATATTGTTCTCCAGAACTATTCAAAGTAACTGACACATTTGTTCCACTGTCTGTTCTTCTACATGGAACATATCTCTAAGGAACTTATTTATACTCTCTAACTCCAACCTATTAGGTATCATTGTAAATAACAACATTACATCAAGTGTTACCAATAGAGCTTCTTTAACCTGCTCAGGGTTCCCTGTAGGGGCATATAAATCATTTAAAAAATGCTCTGTATCCCATAAATATGGTCTATACTATCTATTTTTGCTCTTAAAAATTTTCACTGTAAATAGATACTGACTCAGTGCACCAGTTCCTACCAGAAACAATCGGTCGCATCGGAGGACTGGTGCTACTTTTGTTGATTTTAGGTAATCCTTGTATTATAGGAATTGTTGGGTTTGATATCAAAAAATTATCAAAAAGTTCCTTGCTGATATATTCATTCCGCAGCAATTCATTTAATGTTGTAACAGCATTGGCAGTCATTTGCTTAACCTTATTAGCATGAATTTTGACATAAAAATCGCCATCACTAAGCATTGCATACATGGCTTGTTTATACCAGTCTGTTTCTAGAACAACAGGGCTGCCTTTGTCGGCTGGTCTAATAACAATTTCATCATTGTTCTGTAAGCTTCTGAGAGCAAGATACTCATTTTTAGTTACGTTAAACTTCCCCTTACTCCTGTTATTATTATTAAGTGCTACTTTATAAAAGTCATCAATACAAAGTTTCTCAAATGCATAAAGTAAAGAATTCAAAGGGGGTGTATAAACACTAGGCTTTTTAAAAACATTGCTTGTGCTAACTAAAGTATTCTTAGTATTATTGAATATTAGTTTAAGCATCATGTTCCTAGTAAACAGTTTAATATCAAACACTACATCCATTAAATCAGAATACCTGGTTAGAATGACTGTGAGTCCTCTCTGTAAAACCTGAAATTCATCTTCATTCAATATATGTTTAGATAAGTTCCACACTAAGCTTCTCTGAAAAAAGCTTTTTTGATGTTCCCCTGATTCATCATATTTCCTTCCAGCTTCCATTTTTGTCTGCACCGGCTTCTTCTCCTCGGTCACTGGTCTTTCACTGCCTTTATTTCCCTTAACAGTAAAGGGAAATGCAATTTGTGATGATCTAAAGGGAACCTGAGATTTGTATTTGCTTCTGGAGATGAGCTCACATTGCCAGATGATTTGTGTACAAGAACCGTCACTTGAATTGTCTTTTTTCTCGCCCCCCGGTTCAGCCGGAAATGTTTGCTTCTGCTTCAAATTTGCTGCCACGATCATATCATTCTCTGCCCGTTTCAGATTACCATTAGATGTTGCAACCTCAGGTGGGACAGGTGAAGGTTGATCTTCCCTGTCATTCAAGACAACAGTCTCATCCTCATTGGTCGAGTGCCCGTTTGGCACTAAACGTGAATCAATCGACTGCCCCCTGTTCTCAGAGAACCTTGGCCAGGCAAAGATATCCGCTAATTCAAAATCTGATCGATCACTGGTTATTTTCCTGATTTTCTGTCTTGTCAGCTTCCTTTCATAAGCTGACAGGAAATCAATAGTCTCTATGAGGTATTTATCCACTGTAGACGCTTCAAAAAGTGAAAGCATCTCTGCATATTTGGTCTCAATGGACAAAATCAAAGCCTGTATTTCCCTTTCAGCGGATGAAATTAATAACTTAATATAGGAGGCACTGGCAACTAAGTTCACCTTCTGTCATTCTGCTAGTAATTCAGGTTCACAGTTAACATGGCAGGGCATTTTTAAGATGCATAGTCCTCTCGGCAAAAGCACCTCTTGGAGACACACCTCCATATGCTGCTTCTCATACTGTGAACATTTTAGCTTAAATAAATCCTTTGCAAGCATGAACAATTTCTTTTTTAAGAGTTGTCATATCATGAACGCAGTCAAATAATGGATTAATGCTGTAGCTGATTACCTTTAGCAACGGATTCGTGTTATGTGCATTTTCTTGCAATAATTCAATAGCATTATAGTCCAGTTCCACAATGTCTTGTCCTTCAGCCATTCCCTCGAGGGCTATGATGGCAAAAAAGATTAAAGTAACAAAACACAACACAGCCACCAAACCTCTCAAGTGCACTAGTCCTGTATCGAATATATATCCAACATTCCAGCAAAAACAACAGGACTCGGAGACAGCTACAGGATCCAATATAATAAGTTTAATAGACGCAAGCGCTTTCGTGGGTAACCCCACTTCATCAGATGTCAATATAAAATAGCATCAATTCTACCCCCTTCTTATATACATACCTCTCCCAGATCACATGACTTAAAAGTTAATTCATATCCTACACTTAAAGTACTCATTCCCACATTAAAACGAAAAAAAAAATAACTTATACATATCAACTAAAACATTTAACACACACATTTTAATACATAAAAATATTTAAAACAATATAGCACAAAAATAAACAGATCATCTAAAGAGTTGTCTAGATTTTAACTTGGGCCATATGGGGGCATATTCATTCAAACCATGGCCCATATCCTCTCTCAGTCTCACTATCCACTTAGCCTCCTATTGTTTTTGTTGGACTTTTGGTTCATAGCACAAACACTGATAGCCATTTGCTAAACAAACAATATAGTCTCACAATGGAAACAGACTTAGCATGTGCAGTAAACTTCTCTGCCCTTGAAACTCACGTTAATTGAAATGGCATTAAAACCAGCATTCACAGAAAATACATCTGGCCAGTGGAGAATTAAGTTTACCTTTGGGCTGTTTTCAAACCATAGGCTCCTTGCACACATTTTTAAGGTTGTGCATACATGTTTGTGTTCTTTGATTCACCTTCCTGATTGTATTAAATTATATTCCTTGTATAATACAGCACCACTTGATAGAATGTTTTCAATTTGTAGTTTTGAACATTTTTCCAATAAGCAATGAAACAAAATGTATAAACCAATAATGACAAAATTACCCATTTCAAAAAATATCAACCATAACAGGCCACTGAAACTTCTGTCATTACAATCCAGCAATATCTGTCAATAAACACAGTTTCTGCAGAAGTAAAATTCATCTGAATAATTCCACATTAAAGAGATCTGTAACTAATGGTGAGGTTGCTAGTAGCGAGCAACTTTACATTTCAGTGTTTCATCTACAGATTCAGTGGCTGCTGCCTTTGAAGAATTAATTGCCTATGTTACATTAAAAAAATTGGTAAGCTGGTAATATTGCAATTGGGAATGACTGAAACTGACAACAAGTTAATAGCTACTAGGCATCTCATACAAAGGAGGACACACTCAAGAGTATAGAACCCATATCCCACCTTCAAATGCACCAAATAATCATAAATTGAAAGGGCACTACAATATCAGCTCTACATATACATGGTGTGGGAGTAGAATTCACAGCCTTCTGTACCAAAGACAATTATGCTACTAACACTGCTTTCAAATTCTACAGCACAGACAGTGACTAACATTTGCTAACAAAAAAAAAAAACGTTTGGTGCACATTGAAAACATACTTAGCATGAGCAGCAGTAAACCTCTCTTCCCTTGAAACACAAGTCCATGAAAATGCACTGAAACTCATAATCCCTTGAAAAAGTACCAGAACTCATAATTCCCTGAAAATGTACTCAAACTCAAACTCACAATTCTGTCAGGAATCTGGTAGTTGGTGTAGAGGATTCAGGTTCTTGTCTCCACAGAAGTTCACAATTCCTTCAGCAGTCTGGTAGCTGGTATAGAGAATTCAGCCTGTTGTCTGCTGTAACCAAGTCACAGGTCAAGCTTGATCAAGTTAATTGAGTAACCTCCCCCACACACAAATACAACTAGGGCATTACATAAAATACACCATACGTCTCAACCTGTTAGCACAAGAGATCTGGACAAAGCCTAAAATAATGGGGTACAATGGCCCAAAAATAGGGATAGATTTTAAATATTGCTCTTCTTAACATGGAACGTTGCTAGACTAACAGGATTTGTGTTAGCATGCATTTTCTGAAGGATATGAAGTCTGAAACTCATTTATATATATATTTCATTCTTTAGTGACTTCAGTCATCTGTGAGTTGCCAGAAAACCAGAAATCTTATGAGAAACAGAACAAAACTATACATATACACATGCATGTGAGTGCACATTTACATTCTCTTTAAATGGAACAAGTAGTTTAAATTCCGTGTGCGAGTGCAGAATGTGTTTATATCCAGTTCTCCTTAAAGGAGAAGATGCTGCCAAGAAGTATTTATTTATTTATTTATCTATCTATTTATTTATTTATTTTTATGTTGAAACCTCCTGGCCAGAGTGAGACCCCAGCCATGGGGCCCTAGGTGACTGCATATGTCACTTAGTGCTGTATTCAGCTCTGGTAAGCAATGTACCCTACAATGCATTGATTATTATCAAAATGGAGCCAAGTTTCACTGATAACACAAATGCTGATGTCTTTGAGATTAAGGAAAGCATCAAGGCCAGAGAAACTGCAGCCCATGCATATCCTTTAGCCATCCTTCGTGATATTGCCTTTATTTTCACAAACATACAATTTAACCTACTGCAAAACTAGCCCATTGTTTTAACAAAATTGGCAAAGTTGTCACTAGTATGCCAAACATAACTCATAATTGGCTTAAACTTCCCAATCTCTTCTGCTATACTCAGCTGAAAAGTACTCACAAACTACTTCACCATCATGATAAATGGCCAGTTCTTAAATGACAACTCAAATGGTGTACTCCAAGTAGGCCTCTTCACTCCACTGGCAAATACCTAGCCTAGACTGTAAGATCTCTCAACTCCTTTGGAGATGCACTGTACTCCGGTTATGTTGCCAACCTTTGGATCTCAGCAATGTCTCTCTGCATCTCCCCCATGGTAGAACTCATAATATACACTCCATTATGAGCAACTATAAGTTAATAACAGTATCTGAGACAGTGCAGGACTTAAGGTCTCTATTTAAATCTCCAATCCTTGCAACCGAGAGGCAGCTGTTATCCCTTAACCTTGTACATATTACTGATACATAAAGAGATATACTCATTAGTAACAGCTCCTTTTATGAGTATAAAAGGAGGTATTTCTAATAGTGCAGGGATGTGAAATTCCATTAATGCATCCATGGTAAACAGGATAAGTTGGCAACAAAACATAGACCCTTGCAACAGATAGTTAAAAATCCTTCGTAAAAGGCACCTCTGAGATTGCAAGGATGTTACCTATTCTGCAAAAGTTCTACAAATGGTAAAAAGACCAAACATAGAAAAATACACACACAATGTGATCAGTCGAGTAAATGTAAAAGAGATCCATGAAGAACTACAAAAAGATGAACTAAAGATTCTGTGCATGATGCTGGCATTATTTTTGACAGAAGGAAAAGGAAAAGAATTTTAGAGATGCAATGATACTAATTTAGAACTGCAGTTACTTAACAATGCTGCAATGACATGGCTACCTGAGCAAAAATCTTCAGAAAGGAAAGAAATTACATTTAACTTTATTTTTTAGTTCAAGGAAGACATTAGCTATGACCAATATCTAATATTCAACACTGACAAAACAGTATTTCACTGTCAGATGAGAAATCAAATGCTTGAGGCCATAAATTAATCACTTCTGCAAATAATAAAATGCAAAATAAGAGTAAAAGGAAGAGATATAGCATCTTATCATGGTTGTCAAATAAACTGATAGATAAAAAACAGTGTAATTGCCATTAATGCATTAAAGTTTATGTTCCAGAGAAAATGGATACCTGATATTATCATATTTGATACTGGCCCACAAAATACAAATCAGGGATTCAGAAGATTTGTGTGTGAGTGGGAATTCAAACATATGCCAAGTACTTACTGTCATCATAGGTTCATAGGTTGCTACTAAGCTATCTGCCCTAGGGCATTTACAAGCCTAGTCAGAGTGTGTTTGGCTTTCGCCACCATTCTTAGATTAGTTGACTGTGCCTCTGTATAGTAGGTCACAGAAGATAGCCCATTTAAGGTTAGTTTACCATGCCTCTGTCTAGCAGTGACACAGAAGAGATCCCAGGGGTAAATTTACGATCTCCCATCCAAACGTCAAGATTCTTCTTGAAGAGGGTCATTGAGGGGCTCTGCCTGACATGGATTGGAATTTTGTTCCAGAGTGAGGGGAGCCTCTGGGATATGAATCTGTCCCTCCAGCATGTTCTATTTATTTCTGTGCTGAGGTTTAAGTCACTGGAGCATGTAGTTCTGATGGATTTGGATTTCCTGAGGTGGAGCATGTCCATTAATTCTGGGTTGGACATGGCTTTATACGTCAGGCACAGATTGCCTCTGAGTAGGCAGTAAGCAACTGAGTAGAGCTGGAGTTTCTTTAGCCTAACTGCATAGGGCATCTGTTTGAGTCCCTTGATCCTCTTGGTGAGGTACTTTTGGGGTCTTTCTAGTTGTAACAGGTGCCGGGTAAGGTACATCCCAAATGGGACATTGTATTCAATTATGGGCCTGATGAGTGATGAGTAGAGGGGCACAATGACCTCTCTTGATCTAGATGTGAACCCCTTCATGATAAGGTGGGCTATATAGAATGTCTTTCTAACCACTTTGGCAATGTGATTGTCAAAGGAGAGATTGCAATCTACTTGGGTCCCCAAATCCCTAATTACTTCTTCCGTACTTAATGGATTACCACCTATGTGGTAATTTGTGGGCACTTTGTTTTTCCCAAAGGGGCCGACTCTGCACTTTTTGGCATTTAGCTTTAGGCCATGGCTCTGGCACCAGCTATCCATCTCTGTGAGACCTTTTTGGAGGATGCTTGTGTCAGCTGGTGAGTCGATTATGGCCCCCAGTTTGCAGTCATCTGCAAACTTTGTCAGCCATAGTCCTCCTGTGTTAGCCTGTACCTCAGAGAAATATATACCGACAAGAGAGGTCCCAGGACTGAGCCTTGTGGGATGCCACTTGTAACTGGTTTAGAGTCTGACATGGTGCTTGCAATTCTGACCATGTGGGTTCTATCCCTAAGCCAGTTTGCAACCCATCTGGTGACATAGGGGTTGATATTTAAGCTGGTGAGCTTATTTATGATGCCAAAGTGGGGTATTGTGTCGAAGGCTTTTGCAAGGTCAAGGTAGGCTGTGTGGACTACCTTTCCTTCGTCTATGGCCTTGGTGACTGTTTCAAAGAAATTGACCAGGTTCAAGAGGCATGATCTGCCCTTAACAAAGCCAAATTGGGTAGGATCCAGTGTTTAGAGATTCCCAATGTCTTTGTTTATGAGTTCCATGATGATACACTCCATAGATTTGCGGACCAGGCTAGTTAGGCTTACAGGGCGATAGTTTCCGGGGTCCGTTGTGGCACCACCTTTATGGAGTGGGACCACTGTTGCTGTACGCCATTCTTTGGGTACATATCCTGTTGTAAGGCTGAGACTGAACAGTGATTTTAAGTGAGGGTTTAGTTCTTCTTAGAGCTCATGTAAAACGCAGACCAGGACACCGTCTGGTTCCATTGATACTGTGTTTTTTGCTTTGGAGAGGGCAGCTCTCACCTGTGCATCTGTGATGTCAGGGAGGCTACACTCTGTTGGGATAGTCATTTGCTTTTTTGGGAGGGAGGGGAGGAGAGAAGTTTGCGCTGAACCTGTCTGCCAGGATGTTGGCAATGTCTGTGGGTTCAGTGTATTTTTTGTCATTTTGCACTAACTCAGAGCATATCTGGGAGTTTCCACCCAGGTTTCTGACATAACTAAAGAAAGCCTTGTGATTATCTTTAGCGTCTTGTGCAATTTTTCTTTCGAAGCTAGCCTTAGATGATTTTATGAGGGATCATAGTTTCTTGCTAGTACTGATCAGAGGTGCCTTACCTTTCAGGGATTTTGCTCTATCATGTAGTAGCTTCCTCCTTCTGTTGTACAGCTTATTTATAGCTGGGGTCCACCAGACAGGTCTCCTGCCTTTGGAGGAGTGTGTCTTTGTTTTATTTGGGATAGCACAATCCATGCATTCCTGTAGGTATCCATAGAATGCGTTTGTAAAGGATTCTGCAGTTTGGGCTGTATTTTCCACTGGCCCTGGGGCTTTGAAGGATTCCACCTCGGTTTTGAGAAGTGGGAAGTTTGCTTTTGAAAAGTTTTTGACCGTGGTTTTCTTTTCTGGGGGTGGGGATGGGATATGGTTGTCCATAGTGATTAATTTATGGTCAGATCTTACCAATGAGGGGTATACCTCTGGTATGGAACATAGAGTCCCCATGTTGGTGATGATCAGGTCCAATATGTTTCCCCCTCTTGTGGGAGTGGTGACCAGTTGTTCCATAGCATTTGAGTTTATAAATTCTAGGAACCATTGGGCTAGGGTGTTGGGGCATGAGTAGTGCTCCCAGTCTATGTTTGGGTAGTTAAAGTCACCCAATATAATGGTGTTTGGAGAGACCTTCATATTCTCCAGTGTCTTCAGGAAAGCTGAGTGGGGTTCCTGAGTTTGGGAGGGTGGTATGTAGCAGGCTACAAACTGGAAGGCAGTTTTTCCCACTGTTAGTTGCACATGGATGGTCTCAGATGCTTTGTGCATTGCCACTAGCCTGGGGGTATGGGTATCTTTGATGAATATGGATACTCCCCCTCCTCTTGTGGTTCAGTCCAAGTTTTGGGGCCAAAAAGCATGGTATGAGGTATCAGTTTAATAGAGAATAGGAAAGAATTAATCAATGCATATGGGATCTAATTAGAAAGAGCTGTTGTTAAACTTGAAGATTGTCATCTCACAATTTTGAAAGGTAGGAATATTGGATTGCCAGATTCAGTTTCATACCTGCTTAATCTATAGATAGGCAGAAGGTTAAACATAAGATTACCCACATCGGCATCATTGCAGTTTCCTGAAAAGTGATATAAAGAAAAGGAAATGCTCAAAGGAAATGATCAAACACAAACCGACTACATTAGAAGCTACAAACTACTATCATATTTACTGGCTGGAGATAGTGTAAGCATCCAAAAGCATGGGAAGATCTGCAGCTTGAAGCTAGTTTGCTAGTAATGTATCTGAAACCAGTTCATATGTAGTTTATGGAGAAGACAGGGAGCTGCATGCAAAAATAAAATCCAAGACATTTGTAGAAGAGAAGTACACTGACATTAAAAGCAGAGGATGTAAAGCAACTGGATGTGTCTCAGTCAGGCTATGCAAACACCCAGTCTAGAGATGCCAGTAAAACTCTTGAAATCAAGCAAAGTTGTAGTGCAGCAAGGGCTGTCCCAAAGCTAAGGCCAGACATTTGGTGTAAATACAACTGCTAAATTCTCCAGATATGTTGGAGTGTTGCAGAAACCAGAAAGTTATATACACTGATCCATAGTAAAAAATATGATTCTAAGCACTGAAAAGCTAATTTATTGACATGTTACTGCATATGCAGAAAGTATGATTCTGTTAGCAGCCCATAACTTGACAAGTGTATATAGTGTTAAGGAAAGTATGAGGTATATCCTAATGCACAGTATCTCATACATAGTAAATGTATGTTTTATTTTTCTTTTAAAAGCAAGATACCATGGATGGGTATATAGCTTTAAAGCTAATGGGCAAGTTGGGTGTTTTGTATGCCATGTAGTATCCTTGCTTCTAGAGAAATCAGTTGATCACAACTACCATCCATGCATGCTTCTTATTAAATTTCCTAACATAACACAATAAACATGCACAAACAAGCAAGCATGTTTTTTCATTTTCACATCCTCTGCTACTCACAAGCTTCTACTCACTAACAAAGTAAATCTAAGCAATGATGCAAGTCTTCTTGATTTATCCGCTTTATAAGATAATGCAAAAAAGAGTATTCATTGCAGGGAGCCATCAAGTCACTGCTAAAGGGCATCCAGTCCAGTAGACTCAATGATTCAAAGAATTTCAACCAATGGATCATAATTAGTTTGTCAATACCCACCCTTGTGGGGCACCTAGTGTCTCAAGTAGGGAACAACAGTTCAGACAAGAGAATAAGTTATAGGCAGTCACCCAAATGCCAAGGGTTATCTTACAGGTTGTGAAAGTACCACTCTGTTTAGTATGTAGCAGAAGATTATTTGAGATATTGAGAAGCATTGAGTAATAAATTGATCCCTCCAGTTTGTCCTAATTATTTATTGATGTAGATTGAACTTTTTAGTTTGAGTGTTTATAGAATCATTTCTTTTTTGAAGGTATTAGAGACCAAGAAAAGTTGGTTAAAAGCACGGAATACCGTACCTAAATCACTGCACAGGATTTTAAAAGAGACAATATATAAGGATACAGATTCTTACCGCCCATGGTAGCTAAGGGTGTTTATTTCAGTGTTATATTTCCTTAGGCACTGGGCTCTTTCTTGTTGTGTTGTTTGTTTGGATAAATGCTTACTGAAAGAGGCATTATATTTTATAATTAGTCTGAGAGGGCAGAGTACAAAAGACTGATCATTTATTTTAACCCGAATAAGATATGTTTATTTACTAATTGGGTTAGCTGTAAGGATTTCTTGACTACAGTTGCTGTGTGAGGGTCCTACAAAGGTGCCAAGATCTCTGATGACTACATTAGTCCAGAATGGGGTGTTGTCTATACTGTAAATTGCTGTTGAGGTTTGCTTAACAAAGGTGGCAATCCTGCTCTTCTTTGCATTTAATTTATCCCTGTCTTTAATATACCATTGATTTATATGGTTTAGCCATTGCTATTTACCATGGTATCTGATGCTGAGTGAATGACAACACATGGCTTACAATCACTGGAAATTTTACTTAGGATAAATGTGCGATAGTGGTTTGGAACTCGAAGAAGCAGATATAAAACGAAAGAATTTCCAGCACTAAGTACTGGGGAACTCCACTAATCACCATTTTACTTTCTGAATTGTTACCTGCTACTTTAACTTTGTGTGTTCTGTCTGCAAGCTAATTTGTTATCAGTCTTATTAAATAAGGCTCTAAGTTTAGGCTGTTAAGCTCATTTACACTTCCAGCATGAGGGATAGTGTCAAAGGCCTTGACTAGATCCAGGTATACATCCATGGACTGCATGACCACTATCTGCAGCTTTAGTGGCATTCTTGATGAGGTGCATCAAAGTGAGTAGATAGGATCTTTATTTGACAAAATCAAATTGTTGCAGATCTAGACCAACAGGAATTTTCTACACTGTAGCTTATGGAATCAAATACAATACATTTTATGGATTTGCAAAGTAGGCTTGTTAGGCTGTTTGGTCGGTAGTTCCCAGGATCTGAACTGGGAGACGCCTTTAATTAAAAGTCATTATGATAGTAATTCACCATACTTTAGAAGCAGATCTTGTGGCATTGCTTAAAATGAACAGTTTTAAGAAGGGCTTAGAAAAAAAAGTTTGATATCATTATTTATATGATGGAGGATAGGTGAAGTAGTACTTTTAGTTTTAGAAAGTGCAGTTAGGATGTGTTCCATAATAATTTTGAGGGAAAGGAATTTGGAATTTATGGGACTTTGTTGACTGTTATTGGTGTGACGTTAGCACTAAATGTATCTTGTACATTAGCAAGATCTTTAAGAGTGGTAGAGTAATAGCATTATAAATGAATTCATATATAATGATCTGTGATTATCCTTGGCCGCAGATGCTAATTTTGATTATGTTTCACTCTGATCTTCCTTATAGTAAGTTCAAGACTGTTGCTAATATTTTTAATTAAGTATTTTGATTTGTTTAATGTCTTCATTAACTATTTTTTATTATAGAGATTATTAATGCTGGAATTCAACCAAGCTGGTTTATTTAGACGATCTCTGATATATTTTGTTCTGATTGGGACTGATTGGATTATGATATTTGTTACATGGGATTATAATTCACTGACATAAGTAACAGCTGTGGCTATAGGGGGCATGGAAATCTTACAGATGATGTTTGATACCTCATTGTATAGCTTTAATAGGTTTATCTTTTCAAAGCCATTGAATTCAGAGGGGTTATTTCTGGCAAATTTAAATGCTCTAAATGAGACATTACTGATTGATGGTCAGATTTGACCAGAGATAAGGATATTATGAGAGTAGTGCAAGTAGGTGTGATGTTAGTGAGGATGAGTTAAAGAAGATAGTGACCCCTAATAGTATGGTTAATCATTTGTATAAGACAGCGAACACTTGCTAAATGTAGAAATATATGGGCATACTCAGACTTTGATGTATATGTGCTCCAGATGATCAAATGATAATTAAAATCATCCATCAGAAAGGTATTTTTATTTATGGACAGTTCAGTAAGCATACTTAGAAAACTTCCATTGTCCTCTGTGGACTGGAAGATGATGGGGAATCAGTGTAAAGATAACTGGGTCTCTAATAAATCTTGATATTCCCCCATAGTTTCCAGCAGGTCTCAAGGTATGATAGGCACAGAAAGTATATAAGGAATGAGTGATTCTACTCAAAAACCATATCTCTGTTACAGCACAGTTATGGATGGGTTCAAGTTGCAAGAGAGCCTTGAGAGCACACAATTTATTGTTAAGATTTTGCCATTGAGCAGATTCATACCTCTCAGTCATCCTTTATTTTGCAGATTAAGATTTTGCCTCATACTTTTGCCCTGTTCCTCATAGCATTTTTAATTTTCTGATGAATCACTGAGGATTACAGTTAGCTGATAATGCCAGACATTGGAGTTGCACACTTGTAATTGTTCTGAAAATGTATTCTATTCAAAGTCTATTGTTCTATTACCATTCTAAGTGCACTAGAGTAATAATTAGACATGTTCCCTATTTTGGGCTTTGGTCCCTCTCCACTGTTTTTGGCTTTTTCACAGATTCCAGAGCAAAGAAATTGGGAGCCATGGAGCAGAACAAACAAGTTTAAATTGGACTTTACTGTGAACCTTTTTTTGTGTTGAAATGTCCATAAGATGTACTTTGCTTAGATGAGGGCATTAAGTACTTAATTCATTATGCCGAATATGTGGAATAAAAGGTGCAGGCTATCGCCGGCAAAGCAAGTTAGTTTGTAGACTGAGCTGTCAGTCATCTTGCTCCAAACTGTCTTTACCGAATCTCCCTAGAATGACCCATGTCATTTAACTGTTTGTTAAAGCCAATCATCTTTTCATTGTATCTTGGTATCATTCTAGGGGAAATGAGGATTCTACACAAAGCCAGAGTCTTACCTATATTTGACACATGTATAGCAAGCTTCATTATGTTTCTGCATTATGTCTCTAGGCATATCTTGACTCACTTTTTTGTGGCTAGAGGAAGCTGCTGAAAAAGAAACCTATATGATGAAATTTGAACTTCTGTTAAAGAACTCCAGTAATATTGCCAAGAAGAGCCAAAGACCATGAAAAAAACTACCACTCACACTCAGCATCTCTTTAAAATAAGATACTGCTCAAATCAGTCCACAAACTCTACATCAAGAGCAAATAATTTCATGGCATCACCTCCATTACCCTTTAATAAATCATGCCTCTAGCCTATACCAAGCTCATATTGAAATATAATGAAATATGCGCCATCAAGCTCTTTGTTTATCAGTGTCATTAAGTTAGCTGTTTAAGTTTTCACGTTTTTCTAATTTAAAAATGTTCACATAATGAAATACAAGCATAGTATTCCCTTGCATTCCCTTATACTTCCTTTTATTAAGTTGTTTGTTGGAATATTTGCACTGTGACTGAAATTGCACTGGGTTTATGACACAGCAGTACCCATATGTCAGCACAAAATCAAGATGAATTCAATTCTGTAACAGGTACTTTGAGTGACATCAGAAAGTCTTCAAGAAGCTTAATGTGTAACCTGTGTTCAGGAGTTTTGTAAGAGAAATGTAAAAGATTTTGAATGAAAGGGCTGTCTGGATAAATACTGAGGCCTAAATAGTGCATGACTGAAACCATCAGATACATTAGAAACAGTAATGAAGTCTTTTGACCGTTAAAATAAACCGTATAAACTTTTAATAATCCATTGCTTCTTAAATAAGTAAACTTACATGTGAGAATAAAAGTAAAAAAGAAGGTTAATGTAGAAAAATGAGAAGATGTCAGACTAAAAATGTAGCTTCACTTCTGTGGATGCAGGGTGACGTGAACTTTTTTTAAACTACCTTTCAATTTATCTGTTTTCTGGAACCTGAAGAGAATAACAAATAAATATATACGGGATTTATGTCTTCTGTTATGGGTAGGAGAAAATAATCCTACAGAGCTAGGTAAGTAATTTCTGGATGACTTGTTGCAATTACATGCACTGCATGTAAAGGCTTAGCACACACATATATAAATTGCAGTTCAGAACTTAATTCTCCCATGAATGACATTTACTGGTAGGATATAATCCAGGATACAATAATCACACAGAGAAGAGAGGAACATTTATTACTGTTTCTCAAGCTGCTTTTAGCAAGGAAAATATCAAAAGAACGTTTTAAAAATAATAAACAGATACTTATGATACAGGCACATTCTGTTTCTCCCCATACACGGTATTAACTTGTCACTGTTCTCAACAAAAGTATTTCCAGCACAACTTAACTTCTGTAAGTTGCTATACTTTTTTCTTTGATATTTTTCAGGTATGGTCTGTATAATGAAATGGGAGTATTGCATTATAAAATCATGCTGTGTTATTTTTTCATTACAATTCAATTAGATTCAATATTTCAGAAAATATTGTTAATATATAAACAGTATAATAACATATATCAAAATAAAGTAGATGTCATGATTAAGAGACTGGCATTATGCCACAGAACTTGGGACACTAGGAAACTGATATAATTTGCATGCCTGGATACCTCCCAGATATGACAAAAAATCTTGTCTATTTGCTTCATTAGTATCTAAAAAAAATATAATGAGAACCTTGCAACCACAAGCAAAGAAACTAAATTCATAGTAGATACACTGAGTACAAACTAAGCTTTTAACTCACTCTCCTGCATATGTATCATTTCACCCCTTTCACAGCATATGTTTCCATGATTTAGCTTGATTGTTTTTCCTGAATACGGAACTCTTACTATGCTGGAATACTGTATTGCCAGTGCTTTAACAACTGTACCTGCCCTGAAGGGATGTTCCACTTCTCTCACCTTTTGCTCTGATTTCCATGACTTTTGCTATTTCCACCTTGACCACACTCTCTACCCTAGTTCCACCTTTTGCTCACTCATTAACACCTTCTACATTCTGTCATTAAATCCATCATCTCATAAATATTCATAAAAAGAGACTCCAGGTAACTGTCCATGATTTTGCACAACATCCTTGATTGTGTATCATATGTTTGCCCTGTGCTTTGTAAATGTTTTGATTTTCTGGTGCATCACAGCAATATTTAATATTATCCAAGATGTTTGGCCCACTATCATTTTTGGCTTTATCATGATTCTAAATTTTTGTTCCCCTGCAGCTCTCAGCTCCTTGTAAAATCTACTCAGCATGCAGTTGTATCTCTGAACTTTGCAGCACAAGAAATCTGGAAAAAGCCAAAATTTATTGGGGGAGGGGGGACAACCAGGGACACATTTTAAACACTGCTTGTATAATGTTAGAAAGTTGCTAGAATAAAATGCTGTCTTACCATCATACATTTCACTGCCACGTCTTTAACCCAGGGGACCCTGTGCAAAACAGTCAGAGAAACATACCACTATGCCAAATCAGCTGTTTTGTAAAAAAGAGGAAGACAAACTTAAATGGCTACCATTTAGTGAATTCAGTTCTTACCATAGCTGTCAACCTCTTGGCACAAAACACCTGAACAAAGCCAATAATGGGGGGGAATACAGCCCCCAAACATATTCAGTGAATTCAGTTCTCACTATAGCTCTCAACCTCTTAGCAAAAAACATGTGGACAAAGCCAGTAATGGGGGGGAGGGATACAGCCCCCAAACATTCAATGAATACAGTTCTCACCATTGATAACTCTCAACCTTAGCACAAATACCTGGACAAAGCCAATAATGGGGGAACACAGTCCCAAAAATAGGGACAAATTTCAAATATCCATGTTATAAACTTAGACAACTGCTAGAACAATTTTGTGTTACCATGTACTTTCTGAAGAATATGAAGTCTAAAATTCAAATGCCTGTTATTTTTTAAACATTTAAAGAGGAAACTAGTCTGACTTGGAACAAAAGATAATTTTCAGTAGAACAGAGAGAAATGCCAATCACATCTTTGCAAGATGAGAAAAAGTACAGTTTTGTACCTACCATAAATGTAGATGTTCGAGGATCTCCATTGCTGCAGTCCTTACATATGGGTATTCCGCTGTCCACAATCGGCCCGAATACCAAAGGGCTAGAACCGGCGTCGGTCATCGGCGCCCGAGACTGACGTCAGTACGTGCCAGTACAAATGTGCATGACCGACGCCATAACCTCAGTCTTTCTTGCCTCAGACGTCAGAATGCAAAAAACACCACCCAAACCCCAACCTAAAAAGAAAAAAGGGGGAAGGAGGGAGGGAAAATTTGACTGCAGCAATGGAGATCCTCGAACATCTACATTTATGGTAGGTACAAAACTGTACTATGTTCTTCGTCTCCCATTGCTGCAGTCCTTACATATGGGTAGAATCCCAGAGCAACGGAAAAAAAGGGGGGCTGGCCAACTAAATAGCAGTAGGGGCTGCTAACATGCCCTGTAAGATTGCAGTGGCAAACCCAGCCCTAGACCCAGAATAAAGAGGTAAATGATAATGCTTTGTAAAGGTATGTACAGAACTCCAAGTAGCTGCCTCTAGAATGTCTTTAGTAGCTACCCCTCTCAAAAAAGCAGTAGAGATGGCCGTAGCCCCAGTAGAATGAGGCCTGATCCCAACTGGAACATCCTTGCCATGATGAGAGTAACAAAAAGCAATACAATGTCCAATCCACATGGAAATAGTCTGTTTCGAGACAGCCTTCCCTCGTGAAGACAAAGCAAATGAAACAAATAATTGTTGAGATCTTCTGAACTCTTTGGTTCTGCTCAAATAATACCTTAACTGCCTATGTACATCCAAAGGGTGCAAAACTTTTTCCCCTTCATTTTGGGGGTTAGCATAAAAAGTAGGCAAATGTATAGATTGGTTCAATGCCACATTAGAAATCACTTTAGGCAGAAAAGTAGGATTAGTACGTAAGGAAACTCTGTCATTGTGAAAAATCAGAAAAGGTTCCACTGCCATGAGGGCCTGTAATTCAGATACCCTTCTAGCAGAAGTAACAGCCAATAAAAAAGCAGTCTTCCAAGACAACAACTGCAATTCAGCTGTAGCTGCAGGTTCAAAAGGAGGCAGAGTCAGCTTTTCCAAAACAAAATTAAGATCCCAGGTAGGAGTAGGAGCCCTCCGTGGGGTCTTATATTCTTTGCCCCTCTAAGAAACTGTTTAACCAATGGATGTGAAAATAAAGGAGGGTCACAATCATAGTGAGCAGAAATAGCTGCAGCATGCACTTTTACAGAAGAGAAGGACAAACCCTTGTCCAAAAAAATAGTCAAATATTGCAATGTACAACTCAAATTAGGCAATTTGACATCAAAGCCTTTAGCTGAACTCCAAAGAAAAAATCTCTTCCATTTACCAGCATAAACTTTTCGAGTACTAGGACGCCTGGCTTCCAAAATAACATCCAAAACTTGTTGAGGGAGCTGAAGGTCCTCCTTCTCTAAAACAGAATGCGCCAGGCTGTCAGGTGTAGGGATTGCACCCTGACATTGAGAAAGTGATTGTTTTCTTGAGACAATAAGTGAGGAATCTGTGGTAATGGCCAAGGTGGTACATGAATTAAGCTCCTCAACAGAGGGTACCAATGCTGACGAGGCCAATCCGGTGCTATAAGGATCATGCAAGGTTTGTCCCTCCTGACTTTCAACAGCACCTTTGGAAGAAGAGGCAAAGGAGGAAAAGCATACACGTGAAGGTTGCTCCAACTGAAGGATAGTACATCTATTTTCCAGGCTTTTGGATGAAATAGCCTTGTGCAAAACAGTGGCAGTTGGAAATTCAGAGGAGAAGCGAACAGATCTATGTCTGGAGTTCCCAAGCCATTGTCAACTGAAGAAATACCTGAGGGTCCAATTTCCATTCGTGAGGATCCACAATCTGTCTGCTCAGAACATCTGCTAAAGAATTTTGTGCTCCTGGCAGAAACTGTGCTCGAAGAATGATGTGCAGATTCAAAGCAGTTTCCCATAACAGCATTGCTTGTCTGCAAAGAGGGTAAGAATGAGTTCCCCCTTGCTTGTTGATGTACCACATGACAGTCGTGTTGTCTGTTCGAATCAACACCAGTCCTGGTTGAAGTAGGCTCTTGAATCCTTCAAAGCAAATTGAACTGCCAGCATCTCTTTCATGTTGATATGCAAGTGAAGTAGCTCTGGGGCCAAAGGTCTTGAATCCATTTTCCTCTGAAATGAGCTCCCCAGGCTGACTCCGAGGTGTCTGTCGTCAATATCTGACTTGCCTCTGGTTGGGTCACAGAGAGCCCCTTGTTTAGGTGACATTCCTGAGCCCACCAAAGAAATTCTCTGAATGCAAGGTAGAATCCGAATGACAGTGTCCAAATCGTGGCAGTGTTGAGTCCAAACGCTTTTGAGATACCATTGTAGCTTCCTCATATGCAGTTTGGCATTGGGAAGTACTAGAATGCAAGATGCCATGAACCCCAAGGCTTGAAGGACTGTCCTTGCAGTCAGCCTGGACATTACTGATAGCTGTTGGAAGTATAGGTGAAGACTTCTTTGTTTGTCCGGGGTAAGAAATGCCATCTAAGCAGCTGTATTCAGTTTCACACCCAGAAAACACATCTCTTGTGAGGGTACTAGACTGGACTTTATTTCGTTCACAGAATACCCTAGGCATCTCAAAACTGTCATTACATACTGCAGATGTTGAAGAAGTTAGCTTGCCTTGAGCCAGAATCAAACAGTCGTCCAGATAAGGATAAATTTGAATTCCTGTTAGTCTGAGAAAAGCTATTACTGGAGCCAGGACTTTCGTGAATACCCTGGGCGCAGTAGACAAGCCAAAGGGCAATGCAGAGAACTGATAATGCAAATTCCCATTCAAATCTCAGGAATTTCCTGCAACTGGGCCTGATAGGAATGTGAAGATAGGCCTCTTTGAGATCCAGAGTCACCATCCAGTGATCTTTGCCTAGCATAGGTAACAGCTGTTGCAGTGTTAACATCTTGAATTTTGGAATTTCCAGAAAGGTATTTAGAATGGACAAGTCCAGAACTGGTCTCCAAGTATTTCCTTTCTTTGGCACTAAGAAAAGACGGGAATAAAACCCTGTGCCTCTTTCTGCAGAAGGTACTTCCTGAATTGCTCCCAACTGAAACAGAGAAGAAATTTGTGTCTGTGCTTCCAGTCTTTGCTGATGAGGCACATCCGGCATACCTTTGAAAGGAGGGAATGTGTGAAAATAAAATTTGTAGCCTAGATTTATTATGTCCAATACCCATTTGTCTTGGGTAACCAAATGCCAATTCCTTTTGAAAAGTCCCAGTTTTCCTCCTAGAGGGGCTGCCTGCAAGGCAGAGTCCGGCAGCTGAAGACACGGGTCATTGGGTCTGTTTCTGAAAGGACTGACCCCTGCCCTCCCCAGCAGAAGGGGTAGAAGAACCCAAAGACCTAGAAGTAACAGGGCCCTGAGAGGAAGCCCTACCTCTACCTCGCCTCGACCTGCCCCTAGATTGATAATCCAAGAGGGAAAGACCAACCCTTAGCAGGCCAATTCCTACTGAACTTAGGGGGCTGAACCTGTAAAAGTCCTTAACTGTCTGCATAGACTTAGCTTTTTCCTCCATTTTTTTCAAAACTGATTCTACTGGAGGACCAAAAAGAACATCAGATTGTAGAGGAGCATCCATAATTCGAGCCTTAACATGCTCTGACAAGGTCTGATCTTTAAGCCAAGCATGCCTGCGAACAACTGAACTAGTAGCAGCCACCCTGGAAGAAGCCTGTAAAGCATCAAAACCACACTGCAAAGAATGCTTATCAACTTGGTCTGAAGCATGCACTAAATCCTGAAGCTCCTTACATTCAATACCTTCAGCTAAAGCATCCACTTTACATTTCAATTGGCCCAGCAAATAATTTTGATACCGGAGCATATGAAACTGACAATTTAAAGCTCTCATAGCCAAAGTAGAAGAGGTATACAGTTTTTTACCCCACCTATCCAGGGCCCTAGCATCCTTGTCCAGAGGAACTGGATTCCTAACCACAGAAGCCCTAACACCTTTGGGGCCTTGAGTAATAGTTTCTGGATCAGCCCTAGGACTCTTATATAAGTACTTGTGAGCTTCCGGAACCCTGTAGTATCTATCTGGTTTAACCGGGGCAGGAGGCAGAGAATCTGGGTTAATAGCAGCCTCAGAAAACACATCCTGAACAATATCCAGTACAGGGAGAATAGCCAAGGGCCTATGCTGAGGCAAAAACAAGAATTCTCTTAGCCTTTTATGAGAATCAGAATAATCCTGGCCTTCCCATTTGAAATGTTCCCTCATGGAATGCAAAGTCTCAGAGAAAGAAAAATCTTCTGGAGGGGACGCAGAGGGAGTAGTGTCCTCAGCCTCCGAATCAGAATAGGGAGGGAAATCCTGAAGTTCTTCCACAGAGGAATCTGACTCATTGGAAGACTGAACCAAACCCTCCAACTCTGTCTCTACCCTGGGCCTCTTCAGGGGCATAGAACCCCTAATTAAAGTAATCAAATCTTCAGCCATCTTTAACATGTGCTTCCTAGGAGCTGGACCCTGGGACTAGCACCAGCAGGGGCAGACTTAGACTTAGAGTGGGCTTTGCTTTGAGAAGGAGGAGGCGAATTCACCCTATGAGGGGAGGAACCACTGACATCAGAGAAGCACCCTCAGCCTGGCCTAACACAGGAGAAGCCACTTCCTGTAGTAACAAAGGCTCCCCTTGAGACTCAGGTAAACTTTCAGAAGGAGCCGCTGAAGTAGCCAGTGGTACTACAGAACCGGCGTCCGGAGTGGACGACTCATCCTGTTTGGACCGCAAAGACTTTTCTTTGCGTTTCTTAGAAGAACCAGTCATCGGGAGAATCCGACGGCATGTTGTAATTACAACGTTTACCAAACACCAGCCTAGCACAGTCCAACTGACGTTTAATAGTACGCTTGTTAAAAGTAGCACAAAAGCGACACCCAACAACGTTGTGCTCAGGCCCTAAACAAGGAATGCAGAGTGAATGGTAATCCCTATGAGGAATCTGTTTCCCACAAGAAATACAGTTATTAACTTTTTCTGACATCCGTCAATACTGAGGCAAGAAAAAGACAAAAGTGTCCCTAACGGGCACTAGCCCAACTTGGACTCCGGTCTGAAACTCAAAACCGACAATTCCAGAACACCGACGGCACTTGCAAATGCTGCTTCTGCTTAGGACCATGCGGCAAGAAAGACTGAGGTTATGGCGTCGGTCATGCGCATTTGTACTGGCACGTACTGACGTCAATCTCGGGCGCCGATGACCGACGCCGGTTCTAGTCCTTTGGTATTCGGGCCGATTGTGGACAGCGGAATACCCATATGTAAGGACTGCAGCAATGGGAGACGAATAACATCATGCAGACACCACACAGAAGGCACCCCAGCCAAGAATCAAACCAGAAAACCAGTAGCTGTTAGGCAACAATGCTACCAGTGCACCACTACAGACTTTGCAAGGAAAAATGTAGATACAGAAACCACAGTTTTTATGAGGAACAGAACAAATATGAGGCAAAAATCTGCAAGTTTTTTTTAGAAATGGTGGGGGATAGGGAATGCATGTTCTTGCCACCTGCATCCAAGGTACAGGGTTCAAACCTGAGTATCTCTATCCACCACCATTTGCTCTCTCTAGCCACCAATTTACACACACACCACCATTTGATCTCCAGTATATAGTAACTGGGGCATTTTAACACACACACACCTGATGTATGCATGTCTCACCCAGTCACCAAGCGACCTGAAGTAATCCAAGCAGTAAAACCACCAGAGCAATCCAGTTGCACCTGCGACACGGAGCAATCCAGCCAGCGACCAAAACCTGCTACCTCCTGAATGAGCCCGCGCAATGAAAGTCCCGTGAGAACAGCTCACCTCTCTCAATCCTGATTGGATCTGCCTGCAGCCGAGGCAGTCTGGACCTCCTCTTCTGTGCAGTCGTTCCTGCACTGATTCCTGGGTGCATTTGCAGCAATGATTGCTGGGTACCTGTCTATCTCTATCCTGACTGCTGATAAAGGCAGTATGGACTCGTGCTTTTATTTTTTTTTTCTGTTTGTTTTTTTAGTTTTAAAGATTTTTATTTTTATTTTTCTAGGTGGGAGGGCTGTAGTCCGGCAGTCCGATACCACGAGCCACCCCTGATATATATATATATAAATATAT